>NC_080676.1:90864750-91167780 GCF_030445035.2 Dasypus novemcinctus
TCTTATGTGTAAGGTTGTGCTACACGTAATGACTGTTTGGTAAATCTTACCACTGCATTTTACAAGTGCCAATCCTTTCAGTTACTTTAGTATATCTGAAATTGAAATCAAATAGACATTCTGCAGGCTCTGAAGTGGGTCAGAATCCTTTGTGCAGGTCGAATGCGAGGCTGCATCCGGGGAGGGGTGATGACTGGTTAAAGAAAGAAATGCTGTGTCAGGCAGCCATAGGGCAGCTCAGCAGTTCCACACTATAAATATAGAATGAGGAGACACTCCACAGGAACAAAGGAATGCAGGTTTCTATAGTCAAGATATAAAACTTAAAAATAGTCCTTTCTTCCTATTTCTCTGTCTTCTTACTTTTCATAATATTCATATCATATTTGATATTGGAAACAGGCAATATACTTTATATTCTATATGTATATAAGTTAACATTTATTAAACATTTACTTTGTGTGAAGCATGGTTGAAATACCTGCCCTGAAGTATCATATTAATCCTCATAATTAAGGCTCAAATCAAGTGACCTAATATCATACATGCATTTAATGAAAAGCAGAACCAGGATTCCAAAGCAGGACAGTCTGAACCCTATTCAGAGCTTTTAACCATTCTATAATGACATCCTCAGAAAAGGAAGGAAGGAAAGAAAGCCAATTGGAGTACCGAATCTGCCTCAGCCTCACTATCCACCTGCCTCTATATTTATTTGCCACCTTAGGAGGTTATGTTAATTGCGCTCAATAGCCCTTCAAGTGCTCGAACATTCCATGCATCTCTTTACCTTGAGGTATATTAGTGATGGTATTGGAGCTGATATTATCCCAGAGGGAACTTTATCCCTTACTTCAGGATAAGCACATTTGGCAAAGGGGGAGAATAGGCCATTTGCTCTCTTGCCCATCTGGAGCTGATGAGTTCCTGACCTGTGGGTGTTTTCTCTGCTGAGCCTCTTGGTTGTGAATCACCAGGCATGTCCTTGCCATATATGGATAGCATATTGGGCTGCCTGCGTTAACTGGGATTACCAACAACTGTAACACTGGTGTCTTGATCCTCTGCGACTCTGCTTTGAAGCTGAAGGGCAAGGCATGAGCATACTTACGTGTCTTAATTTGGTAATAATAGCATGCTTTTCAGATGACAAGGCATGCTGTGAGTGTCCAAGTTTATACTATGCATACTGTTGATATCTGATACAATATTAAGTTAAACCATGGCTTGTCCATTTGTCTAGATTTTGTCACTTAACCTCCAAACACTTGTCATGAGTAGACTTGGAATGTGATGGAAAAGTCATCAGGAATTGGTTCTTTTTCTTTTCCAGCTCTAGAGTTATACATTTGTTGTATTCCTAAAGATTGTCAGATGATTTTATTTATCTATACCTTTAGTTGTCAGGCCAAAATGAATATTACTTTGAGGCTGCTTTGTTTTGAAGTTATTATAGTTATAGGCACATATCATTGCATGGATTTCTAGACCCATGGAATATTAGTGCTTAAAGCAATCTTAGGGATGATTTAGCCTACTTTTTTTTTTTACCATGACCCTTAAAAAAAAAGAACATAGATTTTAGTATCTGAATCAGATTCAGATTCTTGCTATGTTTTCTTAGTAGCTATGCAAACATGGGCAAGTCATTGGAATGCTCATAGGTTAAGTAGCCACAATTAAAGAGGAGTCAAGTGCATCTACCTTCACAGATCTGCTGTTAAATGTAGAAGCATAATATGTATGCACATGCATAGCTCCAGAACCTGGCACAGAGTGTTTGCTCAGTTATTGTATTTTCTTCCTTCTATTTTAACTCTATAATAACATGCTTCATTTCAATTTTAATTTAATTTTAAATTAAAATACTATATATCAGGAAGCATCTGGGTAAGGCCATAAGATGTACCACCTTTTATAATACCACTTCTTTATTTTTTTCTGAGGCTGTAAGAAGAGCTGTGAAGTCATATATAGGGGTCTAGATGGAAAAGAAAACTAGTGAGAGAATAAAAGAGGACATCATTTTAAGTATCTGGAGAGTAGGTATAGGAGTAGTGAAAATAAGTTCCTGAAAAATATCTGGGGTGGAAATGGGAAAGAAATTGTATATAAGCTGTGAGACTAAAGTATAATTTAAATAATACTATGAAGGATAATGATTGAAGCTAGACACCATGACAATGAAAAACAAAACCCTTTAATATGAAAAGTGTAAGCCTATTCAAAATTTTCTCATATTCTAAAAGCCTTGGAAGAGACAGAGAGTAAAAGTCTGAATCAAACCAAAAATAGATTCCTGTGAACACAGCCTGGCATTAAATGAAGAAGCTAAAAGGCAAAGTTTCTTCACTTCCTGTGTTTTTTTTTTCTGGAAAAAGGACTTAAAAATTTTAAAAACATTAATAATGTTTTTTGCTTAAGGAAATATTAATCCATTCATTTGTTCTTTTATTCAACAAATATTTATTGAACATCTATTGAATACTTTTCTAGGTACTGTAGACATAGTAGTGAATGAAAACAGAAAACAACCCTCATCTTCACAGAGTTTACAACTTCATATGCAGAAAAAGACACACACTCAATTATGGTGAAAAATGATCAGTGCCGCAGAGGAAAATGAAGTAGCAGCAGGAGAGGAGAGCTTGGGAATATCAGGGTGGGGGGGCCTGTAGTTTTATGCAGTGGTATCAGGGTATCAGGAAAGCCCAAAGTGGGAGTGTGTTCACATTTTTGAGGAAGAGTAAGGAGGCCAGTGTGCTGGAGGAGAACACATGGAAGGGGAATAGTAGGAGATGGGGTCAGAGCGGCAGCGGGAGCTGCATCAGGCCAGACTTGGAAGACATTGTAGGACTTTGGCTTTTACTTGGAATGTAGCAATTTTTTATAATATTTTGAAGAACCGCAACAAAGAAAATTTATCCAACCAATTGTTCCAGAGACTCCTGCAGAACTCCCATACGTTGGTCTTCTCCCTCTTGTTCCCTGCTTTATCCAACGAGCCACCAAAGGCTGGCTTCTCTTCTCTCTCCTCACTGACACTGTGCTAGTCCAGGCCCTCATCGTCTATCATCTGAATGACTGCAAAAATCTCTTAATTCCTTTCTCTGCCTCTTTCTCTCTGTTATCTCAAATCCATCCTTCTCACCCCAACTGATATCTTTCTAATCTGTTTGCGTGATTCAGCTGCTGAAATACCCTTTGAAGTTTTCCCTTTTTCTAAAGTCTGACTCCTTACAAGCCTCTCCTCTGCAATCTAGTTTTGACGCACACTGCTAGTCTCAACCCTACTATTCCTATGTGTTCTCCATATATTTTCGGAGCTTTCGTCTGCTTAGTATGACTGCATGTTTTGAGTCTAACATATTTCTATTCAACCTAGATACCCAACAACGATTCACCTTCTCTGAGTAGCAGTTCTTGGCTTTTCCAGGCAGAACCAGTGTATCTTTCTTCTGAGCACCCGTAACATTGTTCCTTTCTCTGTAATAGCATGTCTTTCTTTTTAAACTTTAAGCCAATTATTGGTTTAAATATATTTTCGCTACTGTATTCTAAGCTCTTGAAACAAAAAGACTATGTCTTATTCCTCTCTATATTTATAACACATAAGGCCATGCCTGGTATTTAGGGAATGCTTAATACATTTTTTTTTGAATAAATAGATAAGTAAATTACCATGTGAATGGACTATTGGAAATGCCTATGTTAACAATTAAATGGTATGGACAAAAGAGAGGATTATCCTTTGGATTCTCCTTGTTAATAAAAATTTGGGAAATTATTTTTTGATAAAATATTTTAACCTTAAGTTTTTTCCTTTGATAACTTAAGAAAGTTGAAATGGGTGATTCTTAAGGCCATTTGCAGCTTTAAGAAATTCATTCATTCATTTGTTCCAGTAAGCATATTTAAATACTTATTATGTATAAAGCATAAGAGTTCACCAAACCACAAGTCTTTCCTCTTTAGGTTTTGCATTTTGATTTAGCCAAATACTATGATGAGGTTATAAATAAATGCATGGTATTTCTTTCTAGGCTGTCATAAGCTTATAAGATTAGAAGATGTTGAAGTGCAACCTAAATACACAGCAGTAAGGGAATTCAAAGCAGAAAATGGATACTAGAAATTTAAAATAGCATTTGATGCAGACTGACATCTTAATACCACCACAGACATGGAAAAACCCATGTCATCTTTTCTATATAAGATAAAGGGATTTGGAAGAATATCTTGTTACTATACATGGTAGAACATACTCAGAATTGTTGTAATAATATTTCAGCATTCAGAATGAATTCTTTACATTTAACAGATGAGAAAATGCATTTATATCTATGGTACTTGAACTTGACAACTTATCATAGAGTGAAAACAAGGTAAGAAATTTACAATGAAATCAGCTAACCTAAAAATACTCTCCTGCAATTTGTCAGTGTTTCTGCAACAATAGAATTTATATTTTTAAACAGAGAATCCTGCTATCATAGAAGGCAAAGGGGGAAAATCTGAGATCTTTTTTCCCTAGGAGTGAATGGAATTTGAGATTATTTTTAGATTAAGATATACTAGGTATAGATTATTTTCTCTTTATACTTTTAACTTCAACCTTTATGCTCCTCCCTTCAAAATTTTGAGATGGAATTATGCTATCATACTATGCCTATCAAAAATATTATTTTAATCCTAATTAGGTATTTCATGAATTTTCCGTCATTGTACTAGGTATGACCCTGATATTAGCCAAAGTAATGACCCTTGAATCATGTGTTGTGGAGAATTTGTCACCATGTGCTTTGTGAGTAAAACCATGTGGGATTTTCTGTGGCAGAAAGAAGCCTCTATAAAAAAAAATGAGGCAACATCCTGTCCATACCAGATGCTTTCTGGATATTACACATTACGTAAACCCATATCTCCAGGCAATGTCTTCTTGCATTCTATAGTAGTAGTCTACAAGTATTCATCACCAACAACCTCTTTAATTCATATCAGCCCTCGTGAATACCAACACTAAAAATATATCTTTTTCCAATCAAACTGCATTTGATAAATAATAATTTATTTTCTCCTTCTTTAAACAAAGGAATCATATGATTTTACCCTTGCCTTTATGAGACTTTTTTTAAACATTTTATTTTGAAATAATTTCGAACTCACAGGAGAGTTCAAAAATAAAACAAACCCCATACAGAGAATTCTAACATATCCCCCACTCTACCAAGTTGAAGAGATGAGGCCCAGAGCGAGATGAGCCATGAGTTTGTTCACCCACAGCTGAGCTCTGAAGGAAAGCAACTTTTGATGATGCCATCATATGCCTGATTCCCCACAGCTGCAACTTGGTGAGACAGCGTCATTCAATGATGCCATGATTTGGTCATTTTTCCAACCTTGGAACTATAACTTTCTACCCTAGTAAATCCCTATTGTAAAGGCCAGCTTATTTCTAGTATTTTGCTTTGGCAGCCTTTAGCAAATTAAGACAGCTACCTACCCAGAAGAGGCCTTTTCTCACTACCCAAAGTAGAGTAGCTCCATCACTCTTAGATCTGTTGACTCTTTAGTCTACTAACCAGTTTTTTATAGCGCTTATTTATTTCTGAAATTAAAAATTGAATATAAAGGTCCTCAAATATGTAAGAATTGGCTTTATCTCATGCACTATTACATTCCCATTGCCTATAGAAGTGGCTGACACAGAGTTGACACTTAATAAATATTTGTTGAATTAAAATTGGAAGACAGATGAGTTTCCAAATAGTAGATCATAATTAAATGTGTTATATACATTCAGTAGAATTCATAAAATCTCACTTCAAAGTAAAAAAACAGTGACCCATGATCAAGAAAAATAGTAGTCAAAGGAAACATACCATGACCTGAGCCAGGCATGAGAATTAATAGACAACTGTAAAGTAGCTATTATAAACATTTCAAGGATGTAAAGGAAAATATGGTCAAAATAAAAGCACAGACAAGGAATTTCAACACAAAACTGATAACCATAAAAAATCCAATGGAAATTCTGGAACTTAAAATTATGATATTTATAATGAAAAAAAACTCCCCCAAACTGGATAGACTTAAAGTAGATTGAGATGGCAGAAAGGAAGGTTGGTGAACTTGAAAAAAGATCAATAGAGATTATCCAATCTGAAGAACAAAGAGAAAAAAATATATGTATATATATTTTATTATTATTATTTTTTTAAATTTACTTCTCTCCTCTTCCCCCCCCACCATTGTCTGCTCTCTGTGTCCATTCACTGTGTGTTCTTCTGTGTCTGCTTGTATTCTCGTCAGTGACACTAGGAATCTCTGTTTCTTTTTGTTGTGTCACCTTGCTGCGTCAGCTCTCCATGTGTGTGGTGACACTCCTGGGCAGGCTGCACTTTTTTCACACTGGGCAGTTCTCCTTATGGGGTGCACTCCTTTGTGCATGGGGTTCCCCTATGCAGGGAACACTTGTTGTGTGGCAGGGCACTCCTTGCATGCATCAGCACTGTGCATGGGCCAGCTCATCACACATATCAGGAGGCCCTGGGTTTGAACCCTGGACCTCCCATGTGGTAGGCGGATGCCCTATCCATTGAGCAAAATCTGCTGCCTGAGAAAATATATTTTTTAAAAAAGAAAAGGGACCCAGTAACCTTACAGTAAACTTACAAGAGTATATTTTCATTTTGCCCCTCTTGGTCACTTCTATTGCCGTTGCTCTCATGCATTTTACTTTTTCGATGTTATAATCCCCATGTGACATTGTCAATATTTTTCTTCAACAATTAGTTATATTTTAAGTAGTTTTAAATGATAATGTGTAGTTACTATTTCTGGTGCTCTCCATTCCTTTGTGTAGTTTTATATTTCCATTTGGTATCATTTTTCTCCTGCATGGAAGATTCTTTTAACATTTTTTATAGTTTTGTTCTGCTGGTGAGGTATTCTTTCAGCTTAAATATGATTTCTAATGGAAAGGAGCCAGGAATCCTTACAGAAATGTCTGATTCCAGTGCTGGGACAAGGAAAAGTACAAGATAAGCCTGGAACATCTGTATGCCAGAAAGTGAGGAAATGCTCACAGAATTGTGGAGACATAGCAAAAGAACACATAACCCATCTTGAAGGGAAACCCACAGACCAAATCTGGAACAATTTGGGCATTAACATAAATACTACTAATAATGTATTATAGTCCATTAAATAAAATAAGAATACATGTATCCATACTGATAAAAATTTGCATAAATAAAATGGAAAGAAGGGGAAACTCTTTCTTACTTTAGAATGCCAATTAAGAAATATAGAAGGAATGATGGAGTTAGAAATCATCAATGGATGATGCTAAAACTAGTGAGGGAATGTTTCATGAGGAACAAAATAATTCTTTATTCAAATACGTTTTAATTAAAAAAAAAATGTAGTCACTTCACAGCTCCAAAATTGAAACAAACCAATTTCATGTACCTCCCAGTTATGATACATGTAGGACAACACATATTTTCTCGTTATTCCTGCCCCAAAGGCCTAACATGAATCTAATTATGAGGAAGCATCATACAAACTCAAATTGAGAGACATTGGATAAAATAATTGGTCCTTTACTTGAAAAATATAAAGATTGTAGAATTTAACCAGATTAAAACAGGCAATAAATGCAATGTATAATCCTGTATCAGATTCAGAATTAGGAAAAAAATTGTAAAGGATCTTAATGAAACAATCATTGAAATTTGTATATGTACTATAGATTAAATGATAATAGATTGTATCAAAGTTAAATTTCTGATTGTAATAATTGTACTGTGGCTATGCAAGGAATGCCCATGTTCTTAGAAAATATATACTGAAGTATATGGAAGGAAAAGAGCACTATATCTTCAATTTACTCTTAAATGGTTCATAAAAATAAAGAAAATGAGATAAATGTAAACCATTAGTGAATCTGGGTAAAGGGCACAAGGGAGTTTTTTTTTTTTTAATTTTTTAATTCATTTTTAAAAAATATTACATTAAAAAAATATGAGGTCCCATTCAGCCCCACCGCCCCCACCCCACCACTCCCCCCACAGCAATACTCCCTCCCATCATCATGACACATCCATTGCATTTGGTAAGTATATCTCTGGGCATTGCTGCACCTCATGGTCAGTGGTCCACATCATAGCCCATACTCTCTCATGTTCCATCCAGTGGGCCCTGGGAGATCTACAATGTCCGGTAATTGTCCCTGAAGCACCACCCAGGACAACTCCAAGTCGCGAAAACGCCTCCCATCTCATCTCTTCCTCCCATTCCCCGCACCCAGCAGCCACCATGGCCACTTTTCCCACACAAATGCCACATTTTCTCTGTGGACCTTGGATTGGTTGTGTCCATTGCACATCTCTGTCAAGAGGAGGCTTAGATTCCACATGGATACTGGATGCAATCCTTCTGCTTTCAGTTGTAGGCACTCTAGGCTCCATGGTGTGGTGGTTGACATTCTTCAACTCCATGTTAGCTGAGTGGGGAAAGTCCAATAAATCAGAGTGTAGGAGTTGAAGTCTGTTGAGGCTCAGGGCCTGGCTATCATGTTGTCACTTCAGAGATTCAAATCCCCTAGATATATCTTAAACCTCAGCACCAACTACAATTCCAGTAAAGTAGCATGAAAGGCTTGTGAAAAGAGATCCCATCTGTGTCCAGCTCCATCACACAGAAACCCCAGCTCCAAAGAAGGGCCCACTGACATGGCAGTGAACCCCATCTGCCATGACCATAGAACCTGTGGGTCTCTTTAGCCCTCAAAAGAACCAATACCTGGGGTTGTATCTACTTTATCTGTCTCTGAGACTCTGCTCAGGTGTGCATAAGGGCAATCCTTCTGACAACCTCCAGACTCTTTTTTAGAAACTCATAGCCATATAAACTCATTTTTCCTTTCCATTTCCTTCTTACATTAGGTCAAACAGCATTTTAAACTCCTGTTATTATATGTAGACAGGGATATTCTGCTGGTCCACGTTGAACCTTTAATTCAAGGTCATTTTCTAGTTGCATCATCAGCTGGTACTTGGTAGTGATCCCTCGGTGCCAGGGAGGCTCATCCCCAGGTGTCATGTCCCACGCTGGGGGGAATGCATTGCATTTACATGCTGAGTTTGACTTCGAGACCGGCCACATTTGAGTAACATGAAGGCTGTCAGGAGGAAACTCCTAGGCACAGTGCTGCTCTAGGCCTTATTCTTATTTCAGGTGTATAGGCTCACAAGCATAGATATTAGTATCAGGGGCTCACTGTTGGACCCTCATTCCTTCCTGGTCCTTACCGTTGCACCTGGGGGGCTGCCGCTGCTCCCACAAGGGAGTTTTTATAACTACTTTTGTATGTTTGATATTTTACAAAATGCAAAAGTTACAAAGAGATTAGAAATAGCTGGAAGCCCCCCCAATGACATTGCCAACCTGTGTTGGTCCAGGATCACTGACTGAGAATCATTGGCTTGACTTGTGTGTGGGGTACTTAAGTCTCTACACACAGTTTTTGTCCTCCAGCCCTATTATGTTTCTTAATAGAGAGAAATTCTCTTCTCATGAAGAAGTTTAGGTCACTCACATTTATACTTCCCTTGAAGTATGGAAATATTGGGTAGAGTGGAGATAAAACTCCATTCCTCTTTTGTGTGGGTTCCATCTGTAAGGGGCAAAGAAGTAAAGTTTTACTTTTTCTGAAATCTAGGTCTACTAGTATGACTTGCTATGGAAAGTCCTATCAGCAAAGGCCCAGGTGTTTTCACAGGGCTTCTGTCGAGGTGGCTCATATCAGCTAGGGTGAACCTCATTTCTTTCTGAGAGACACTTCATTAAGGAACATGATTGAATTTCCTTGGATTTACACTGTGGATGCTAGTCCACATAACGTATCAGCATATATAACTGAAGGCTTTGTGTATGACACCTGTCTGTGAATTTTGTCTTTGCTTCAAAGATACTCTTGTAGTCCCCTAGAGCAGAGGTCAGCAAACTATAGCCCATAGGCCAAATCTCTCCCACTGCCTTCTTTTGTAAATAAAGTTTAATTGTTGCTCATCCATGTTCATTTGTTTATGAATTGCCTATGGTTGTATTCTTGCTACAGAGGCAGATTTGAGTGGTTGGGACAGATACTCTATGGCCCAGCCTGCAAAGCCTAAACTATTTATCGTTTGGCTCATTACAGAAAAAGTTTGCTGAACCCTGCTCTAGATGGCCCCTACCCTAAAAATTACAACAGAACTTATGCTTTCTTTGTGATAAAGCTTAGAAGCAACCTCTAAAGGACTTGGGAGTGAGGGTGGGGTGGAAATAAAAACAACATAAATTACTCTCCATAGGGCAAAGTGACAAATAGAACAAACAAATTCTTGGAAGAATCTGAATCCTCAAGGTAAATGTACAAGCTAAACTCCATTTCCCTTACTCTGCAGTAAGAGAAACTTGGGATAGTTGTAGTTTTAGAGCATTACAAATTTATGTACTTCCCAGCCCAACTATGCACATGTACCTACCATCTACTATGACAAAGACCTATATTAGGTGTTAGTGTGCACACATTCTCCAATAGTTTAGTTTATATGTGGAGGAATTGTTGTATTATGTGGTGGATCTCAATCTCTTTTGTCTTTAGGTCTCTTTATACTATTTAAAATTATCAAGGATCTAGAGAACTTTTATTTATTTGACTTTTTTTTAAAGTAAACCTTATTTCAACTTCAAAAAATAAGAGACAAAAGGCAGCCTAACAAATTATGAAGCATTATTCTAAAAGATCTGTCCAGGCACATTTATCTGATTTAATCCTAAAAACAAACTCAATTCTTTCTTCTGTGTTCAGAAAGAGACATAAATGAGCACAGATTGGTTAAATAACATGACCAAGGTTTCCTTGTTAATGAACAAAATGAAGAAAAACATACTTAATCATATTCAGGCAGCAGATCTTCTGCTCCTTTAGGCTGAGTGATGGTTAGGCTAATGTGTTAACCTGTCCAGGCAATTGTGTCCAGTTGTTTGGTCAAGCAAGTACTGGGCTAATTATAATACAAGGATATTTATGGGCTTTAGTCATCAGTGAGTTTACGGTATAGATGGCTGATTACATCTGCATCAACCAGGGTGATTGCCGTCAGCAATGAGTGACAATTTATCTAGTCAGTTGAATGCCTTACAAGGGGAAGTGATTTCAGCATTCAGAGAGAATTTCCTAGCTCATCTTTGGACAGTCAACATCTCCCAGAAACTTATCAAGAACCTTCATTGGACTTTCATCAGAGCCCCTGGTTTGCAGTCTGCCTGCAGAACCTGGACTTGTGCATCCCCATGGGCACGCGAAAGACTCTTATAAAATCTCATACTATTTACAGATATCTACTGTTGATTCTGTTTCCCTAGAAACTCCAACTAATACAGGCTGTAAATATCCAGCTTTGTCTGTGATCTGGGAAGATAAGGCTAATTCTGAGATGCAATGCTTGGGACCCTATTGTTGCTACATCTTAGGAAAGCCAGTTTCAGAGGTGATATTTTAATCTCCACCTTTCTGACTTCCATGTCTGTCTCTCAGTTTACTCTAAACTTGTACAAGAAACAGAATAATATTACTAAAACCACTAGAAATTCATACATTAGAACTTTTTGGGTAAAGGAGAATAAAAAGTGAATATATATTCTAATTTAAAAACTATGTCAAGATATGTGATACTGATTAAAAATAATTTACTTTCTGTACAATCTGTTTCGATGGTTACCCTCCTTTGTCTCTGTCTCAAAGAGCTGTGCTTACCTCTTCTGGTTCACCTTCTAATAAAATACTACCATATATTGAAATCTTAATATGAGGTGGGCCCATTTCTAAGTGCTTTACGTACATTTCCACATCATCTTCACAACAAGCTGAATGTTGTCATCACTATTTCAAACGAAAGGGCAACTACCTCTTGTTTAAGGGACTGGTATATTAAGCCACAGAGCCATTACTTAAAATTTGGTTTATTATAAGACAAAATCCAAGCCTTCAACTCAAAGGACATATGCCGTTCCTGACCCTGGGCTTCCATCTAGTTGTTCTCACTCTGAATCTCAATTACCAGTCTCTTCTACCAGGGGGCAGGATTTTTCTCTAAATTTCTCTGTTTCTTTACCCCCCAGAACCCAGTATAGTACTTAGGTAATTTATGTTATATAAGTAAAGATTTTAAGTCCCTCAAAGACAGTGATTCTCTTTTACATATTTTTTTTTTGTCAAACCCAGTATTATGCTAGAGTTCTTGAGTATCCTTAATCATGTTAATGGTAAATTAGGTGGGCAATTTAGTGAAACTGATTTCACTAATCAACTATTAAAAAGCCTTTCTATTATTTGTAGTATAATTTTGCCTATTAAGGAAAAATGCAGCTTTTATTTCCCTTGGTTATTTATTTATTATTAATTCATTAATTCATTGTAAAGAATATTAAAGTCCACCATTGAAGAGATTTTATTGGATCCGCTTCATTTTTATTACTTTGGCTAGATTTGTTATGTAGACCCCTTAGCTGACTCTTGATCTGACTGCGAACATCGTATGATTTATTCATACTGACACTAGTTGGTGGACAGGGGTGCTGTGGACTTTGCTACTAGTCTGTCCAGCACACACCACACTGTTTATCACACAGCAGGTATAACTTTCTGTCCCGCTGTTAAGACTTGATGTCGATATTCTTCCCGTGAGTCAAGATTCTTTGCACATCTGTACACAACATGCAAAAATGCAGAGATGTCAAAACCCGGGACACAGACTGCCCAGCATTTGACAAGCAGAGTGTTATTAGCATTGGTAACAAGACTACCTGGGTCGGTCTGCAGAGGCCCCTCAGCTACAGACCATTTACATTCACTGCACAGAGCATTCAGACTGCTCCTAAAGCAGCCAGTTTCAGGGAAGACAATGGAAATCTTGACAGTCAGTGAGGAATTCAGGTAAAAGCTCATTCATCCTAATTAAGAGAATCTCTCAGACCTTCCTCATGGCAATTAACACAGTTGTGTGTGGTCCTATTATTTAAACTGACAACAGCAATCTTAGCTTCTACCGGTTCCGTGAAATATCTCTCCTCCGGAACTCCACAGGCCAGCTCTCGCCTCTGTAAATAGATTCTCTTTGACTTGCAACAGCAAACAGTTCCAACATTTACATTTCACTCATTTACTTGTGCTGCTGCAGGCTGGCTATGACCCTGTCATAGAAACAAATCCAGCTGAAAAAACTGTCTAATGGCATTGGTTACATAACTATTAGAATTCCTTGAAACATATTCCCTAAGACTAAAACAAAGAAATGGAATATTTGCACCACGGGATTAGCTTTGTCTAGTCTCATTTTCCATTTCTTGTAGCAAAACTTCTTTCTCCTTAAACCCAAATGATAAGGACTCAGCTCTTCTACATAGTAAGAAGTCAATGGAAAGAACATCAAATTCTGCATTAGAAAACTGTTGTAAATTAGGCATTTACAACAGTTCTTAATATACTTTTTTCCCTTGAAAATTTTTATTTTGACAGATAGAGATCCAAATATTTAGGAATGGTTGGCAACTAGATTTTCTTATATATGGGTTAAAAAAATAGCTCAAATTGCGTTTCAAAATCTTAAATGATGTCCTTCCTTTGATCTGTCATGTTGTGTTACCTCCAGTCACATTACAGCACAGTTCCTCAAATTTAAAGGAGCCCAGCCCATTCTTTTTCCAGGTCAGATACTAATTTAGAAATTTGGTGTGAAGTAATGTTGAATAATGTATGAACTGACTTTCTGAATTGGAGTCCTAGTTTCTAAGGAACTTGGGGAATCTTCAAAGCCTACTGGAATATGCATATATCTGCAGAAACTAGTGGCTTCTCTACCGGCTTGTTGCTGTACTCGTTGCCAGCTGGAGTTTGTTTGCCTCATTTTTGAGGGAAATTCAAATGATCACATGTTAAATATGTGGGATACTTGGTTCTGATTCTATCTGTATCTAGAAATCCTGCTTTTGGTTAACTCTAATGCACAGGATTCTAGCATAGTTTGGAAAGTACAGCACGTTGCTTTTAGAAATCTTTGATCTGTCAGTAATATCAACTATAGTCGCATTTCTGTTTTCTGTGTTTGATTTTTATGTAGGCTTCACATTTCAGGAGAGCTGTCTACTTCTTTAACAAACAAATGACACTAAATTAGATTTGTTCCTCAGAAGGCTTGCAGTAGTACAGAAGAGTTGAATAAATGCTAAATATTCACCTGGAATAAAGGATTATTGGAGTTTGAGTTTTAACAATTTCTGCCTTAAAGGATATTTGTTGATTCAGAAATTCCCACCCACTTTTAAATTTTTTTCTTGTTGTCCAAATCTTCCCTAATTTCATTCCCTTTTGATACAGCCTTCCATGATAATCTTCTGGACATGATGGAGAAATAGAAACTGAGTGATAGTGTAACTGATGATTTTTAATTCATCTAATTTGCTTAAAAGATTCTCCACAAATGATAGAGTGGATCCAAGTCAGCCAGCTCGGGGTTCTAGTGGTATTTCTGAGCTTTGTCTCTCAGAAAGTTTAACCTACGAAAACATAGAAGATATTTTAATAAGTTTGTAGGTTACTCAAAGATAGGAGAGCATAGTGAATATACTGGATGGCATTATAGGACAAAATTTCACAGGCTGAAATAATAGGCCAAATCTATTAAAATGAACCTTACTAAGGTGAAGCCTGAGGAACTGCCAATGGATACAAAAATAGCCTCACAGGTACATAATGTAGGAGTGTTTCTTTACAGAAATGTGTGTACGAAAAGGGATCTTGCTTCACAGCAAGTAAAATGTGAGACTAAATGTGATGTGGCTGCCATAATAAAATTGCAATCTTAGATGCATTAGTAGATGCATAGTACAAATGATGAAGGAAGTGATGGTCTTGTTCTCTCTGGGGTAATACTGGGTTTTTCACAATTTGTAAGACAAAAACCAACCGGGCATGATACACCACAAGCCACATGGTGTCATATATGGAAAAGTTAGAACTACTGGAGAAATATGACCAAAGATAAGAAGCCGCAGGTTGATTTGATACAAATATTTGTGGGAAATGGCAAATGGAAGAAGGATAAGACTTTCTCTAGATTACTTCAGTAGTTGAGTTAGAAATGTGTTAGCATTACAGGGCGATGAATTTCAGCATAGAACATCAAAGAATTTTCTAATAGAAATGGCAAAACATGCACAAGCTCCCTTGCTGGAAGTATAGGTTGAGGCTAAATGATTACTTTGAAGAAATGTTGTAGGGAAAATTAAGCTAGGCCATTGGAATCTGAAGTTAGTTGTGGCCCTTTTTCCTCTAACGCGCCTCATTATGAATCTTATAATGATGTACCTAAATAAACAAACAATGGATTTGAACTTTAGTAAGAAGTTGTGTATCCCTTACATATAAGAAAAAGTTATTATATAGAGGTGATAGTACTGTAATTCCAGTGAGTGCCTGTTCCTGGAAATCTTTAAGAGTGGGAGAGAGGATTACTATATTGGCTTAGTTAGGTTTGTGCTTATGAATGGGCATCTGGAGCAATTATTATATGTCTACTAGGAATCTATGTTCTCTATTAAACAACTACTGGTAAGACTTTTTCTCTAACCTTTATGCTTGAAAGGAATCAGCAGTGCACAGTTCTAGCTTATGGCATGGAATGGGCTTCGTAGAACCTTCTGGTCACATCAGGCAGGGAGAAGAACATGGTCTATACTTGTTTACCTCCTCCTTACAGGTTGCTTCTCATTTTCCCTTATCATGAAGTTAAAACATACTATTTAATCTTTAATAATACTGCTATTATCCATTAGAAAAAGACCTTCATTTAACTAAAATTAAGTTTCTATGACATTAAGTGGTGAGAAGAAAATTGTGATGGAATTATTCCTAGAGGACAAACAACCAATTTGAATTAAAGTTATATTTTCATTGTCCCCCTGACTCAGTGTGTACATATGAGGAGAGGGAACAGTAGAATGCAGAATCAGAATCAGGAAGGGAAGCAATAGATTAGGTTAGAGAATTGTTCTGTGGTAGTTAGTCCAAATTTCCCAGTCAAAGGGATTAAGAATTATCTGGTGGAAATTTCTGATTTTGTAGCTTTGAAATGGGAATGAGGAACCTGTGTTTTTAACAAGTATTATTAAGGACCCTTATGATCAGACTAGGAGAATGCTATTCTAGACAAGTCACAGTTCAAGCAGGGAAGAAAACTATAGATGAGCAGGAAGCTGCATTAGACAGTCCTAGTATGAAGTCAAGCAGGCAAACAAATAAACAAACAAACAAAAAAAACGGCTGCTCTTTTCCAGCAAATATATCAAAGAAATGATTTGCTCATTTATGCTAGTGGTGCTACCTAAAAACTTTAATTTTAGATCTTTAAATCAAAAAATTTTTTTAAAGATTTATTTCTCTCCCCTTCCCCCCGACCCCAGTTGTCTGTTCTCTGTGTCTATTTGCTGCATCTTCTTTGTCCACCACACGGAAATCTGTGTTTCTTTTTTTGTTGCGTCAGTTCTCCATGTGTGTGGCACCATTCCTGGGCAGGCTGCACTTTCTTTCGCGCTGGGTGGCTCTCCTTATGGGGTGCACTCCGTGTGCATGGGGCTCCCCTATGAGGGGGACACCCCTGCGTGGCAGGGCGCTCCTTGCGTGCATCAGCACTGCACATGGGCCAGCTGCACACGGGTCAAGGAAGCCCGGGGTTTGAACCGTGGACCTCCCATATGGTACACGGACGCCCTAACCACTGGGCCAAGTCCGCTGCCTAAATCATAAATTATTGACTTGATTCATGTATTCTGCCTCCATAGAGAAAATTTCTCTCACATACATTTAGGATATAGTCAGGAAAGCTAATTGACTTGTCTGAATCATTCTTGTTTCTTTCAATGCAAACAAGTATGTGTCCATGTGTTTTTGTTTTTGTTTTGACATAGCAACCAAGTCACTAGGAGATGATTTAATGAACAAAATGTGCCTTCTCCTTATGAAGGAAAACAAAGGGCACCGCCAGCTGCTTAAATGTGTTGTGTGGGAAGAATCAGTTGATACTTGCTCCTTCTCTCTTACCAGCAGCTTCTCACATCCTTGTTCTTTCCTTCCCCCTACCTTGCGGACTGGCCATTTCGCGTTATTCTCTCTCAATTCACCTCCACCCTTATGGGTACAATTATAACATCCAACAGTGCTTGAGGCTGCTAGTATTTCCCCTTTAGAATAAATTTAAGACAAAAAATTTGAAATTTGGAAGGATATATTGCAAAAGCTTTCAATTAGTGCAAAAGTTCTTCCTTTCTGTTTTTCTCACAAAAATACACACAACCTCGATTAAACAGATTTTGCTTTAAGCAGCTTGTTGATGCATAGGAGATATTTCCAGGGCACGTAAAATGTTACAAACTCTGGATGACAGCGAACTTCCTACCAACAGTTGTTTAATTCTCATGAGTCTTTGATATCTTTGATATCTAGTATTACAATTTTAAGGGTTGACAGAAGAGATCTAACACTAATGTTAATTTCATCTCTTACCAATACTTTCAAAGAGGGAATAGTCAAAAGAATATGCTGATAGGATTATGACAGAGTGGCTCATATTGAGAAATGATACAAAAATGAAACCTGGAGGAAATTGCTATTCATGTCCGCATTATTTGAACTGAAGTTCACATCACTTCCAGAGGCCAGGGCTCAGGGGACTCCTTTGTGCTCTTCTGCCAAAGACTATAATTCCTTCTTGCTGTCTACGTGGATATTACTTGTATTTGAGGACACAATCTGACAATATTCTCTCAGATAACTTGAAGGTTAAAAAGGAATTTGAACCCAGCTTTCTGATTCACATTATTTGGAGAAATTCTTCTTTTTTCACTTCTATTTCTCACCATGTGAAGATGCTCCTATAATGGTTTTCAACTATATTGTATTCCGTCTTACTAAACTAAATATTACGGGCAAATTTTGGTAGGACTGTTTCAAAAGTCTTGGTTAAAACATACCACAATCCATTCATTTCATTACATTCTATTAATTTCTTTGAAAAAATGTTTTTTATTTGACTGGATTGTTTTAAGAGGCTCTCATTGATAAACAAAGCATTTATATTATTTTCTTCTAGAAACTCTAGGGTTTCAATTAATATTTATACTAATGTTTGATATTTAATATTCCTTTATACATTACACACCCAAAACACAGATACATTATATATGTAGTTTTATTTGTATATTTATATTTATATATAATTTGATTTGATTGTTATGTAGAGGTAAATAGGGCAAATAATACTCACACATAGGCACCCACATAAATCAGGTAATAAAGCTTAGGGATGAGTGACCTGAGATGTACTGAGAGAAAGAAAGCAATATATCCAATGTCCTATAGTCAGGAAGCAGTTCAACTAGTTGTAGACTCAGGATTTTGAACTCCATGTCCTCTGCTACCTCTGCTTATATTATTCTGCTGAGTGGTAATTACCATAATTACTATTATTGCTTTTCTTTTTTAACATATGTAGCTTATTTGCATTTCTCCTGTAAGTTTTTGGTATCTCTTTCTCTCATTAATCGAATATTCAAGTTACTTGTGGTCTATATAGTGAGTTAGGCAATTTCCTCAAAATCTATAGTTGGTCAATAATCAGTAAATTTTCCCATGACTTTTTTCAGGTTTGCACCTTAAAGAACCAGTTTATTTACCTGATAGTGCTTTTCTAATTAATGTTTCTGAGTAAATCAGGTGCAGCTGTCAAAGAAAATTTGCCATGGCTACAAAAGAGCATAAACTGACACACATTTTCAGCTTTTTAAGCTCACTAAACACTTACCAGTTTGGATAATATTGGGTAAATTATGAATAAATTATTAAAAGTTCTGAAACATAAAATATTAATTTCCTAAAAATAATAGAGAATAAAATATAACATAGTAAAGGGTGCACATTTTAAAATTAATGTGAATTTTATTTTCAAATACAGTAAACTCAACGACTAGAATTATTTACTGGGCAACTATTATGAAGGAAGAAGTAGTATTAATTGGAATCTGGACAAGCTGAACTTTCTAAAGCAGCACACTTTTTTCTCATTTTATTCATATCTCTGAGTATAAACCCTCTCTTTTTAAAAGTGATGGCATAGAGCATTGGATGACAGCATGTTAGTAAACTATGTTTAAGCTTTCTCATTGCTAAAGCAAGTACCATGCAATGGGTTGGCTTAAATGATGGGAATTTATTGGCTCACGCTTTTGAGGCTAGGAGAAGTTCATATCAAGGCATCATCAAGGTAACTTTTTTCTTCCAGAAGATTGGAATTTTAAGGCTAGCTGTTGGTAATCATTGGTCCTTGGCTCCTCTGTCATATGATAATGCACACGGCAGACTGACTCTCCTAGCCTCTCCCTTCTCTTCTAAGTTCTGTTACTTTCAGCTTTTTTTGCTCTCTCTGTGAGCTTCCCTATAATGCCTCTAGTAATAGGATTAAGAGTCATCCTGGGCCACACCTGATCTGAAGTAACATCAACAAAAGGTCCTATTTTCAAGGGTTCACACTCACAAGAATGGGGTAATTTTAAGAACATGTTTTTCTGGGGTATGTAGCTCTAAACCATCATAGCCTATCACAAAGTAGCTGGGCAATAAATAGTTCACTCCTTTTTCTGTGGCTACTTTTCATCTGATTTTCTCAGCCTTGTTCTGAGATACAGCAAAGAGAAAAGAAAGGCTACAAAATAGAATTATTAAATGTTAGTTGAAATGTACCTTTGTGCTAATCTACCCCTCAACTCTTTTTTTCTTCATCCATTCAGAATTTCATACATTTATTAAATACTGGTGATGTGCCAGGTACTATTTGATGAATGGAAGCAATAAGAAACATAGTGCTTAAATTACTGGCTGAGGTCAAAATTAATTTGTCTGACTGTAGTCCAGGACTTTGTTCATTGTACAAGGCTGCATGGCAAGAGAAAAACTCATATAAATGAAACAAGAGTGAACTATGTAAGATAGTGTGTAATTAAACACTAAATTCTTACCCATAAATGTTTGGAGACCTCAGCAAATAGGTTGACAGTCAAGTTGGAGGTGCTGAGGAGAAGGTAGTATAAGAGCTTATCTAATGGTGAAGAGGTCCAGGCTAATGTGTGGAAGTTCATGCTATAAAGTCATCTGAAATAAAGCTATAGGTGGGATGCAGTTCAGTTTTAGAGGACCTAGAAATTTAGCCAGGGAAGTTTTGTCATAATAACAATAGCACATGTTTATTGCACATTTACAGTGTGCCAGGCATTTTCCTAAATACTTTAAATATATTGATTTTAATGTCTTAACTCATTTACCCCTTTTAGAAACACTATGACACAAATATCATCATCATTATTATTATTCCCATTTTGTGTAGGAGGAAACTGAAGCACAAAGAGTTGGATTCATTTGCCAAAGAAAGGCCTCACAGTAATATGTTGTAGAGCTGGGATTTGAACTAAAAAACTCTGACTCCAGAGTTCATGTTAGACCATTTAAGGTATGGTATATATAGGAAATTGAAAGTTTCAATCAGGGGATTGATATAGTTCATGTATGAAAGCTATATATGAAAAAGTGGATTTATTGGAATAGACACTTTGGCTACTTAATTCCAAGGCTGACTAACTGAAAAAGGTAGGTTTTGGGAAAAAGTTGAGTTTGGCTTTATGCACATGGAATTTGATTTAACGTTTGAAATTGTGAGGCTAGCACCTTGGAAAGAATTAAGATGGATACTTAAGTTTGCGAGTCATTAGCTAAGAGGTGATAGTGAAAGTCACGAGAATAGATGCGCTCTCCAAGGGAGAGACTGAAGAGAAAAGAGCAGATGGCAGAAGGAGTAGGCTAATTAGTAACACAACTAATGGCTAACCAAGGGTTGCCAAGCAAAGTACCTGCCAGATTTGTTTAAACAATAGCTCTTTAATTGTGTTTACACTAACAATTTGCTTAGCAAAACCTTCTTCCACAGAGTTTTTAAGGAATGGGTCAACTTTGGCTCAGTCTCAATAATCAAAAATTAGAGTTCAGAGGGAGTCAAATGAAGGGTTTTACTAAACATACCCCCTTCCCTGTCATCACTTTTCTTCTTTTATTGAATTTGCCCCCTTTATCCCCCCAAAGGGATTTTTCAATTCTAATTTTGCACCTGACATCTCCTGGAAGTTTCCTTTTGTTTTTCATCTAAAGGACAATTAAAACAAAGTCAGTGGCTCAGCATTATACTCGCCTTGGATGTAGTAGTACTAATTTATTAAGGGGCTTACATGTGCCTTCCTTCCTCTTATCCCTTTAAAATATTTATACAACCTCTTACTCATTCTGAATTTCACAGCTCTTAGCTTTCCTTGGAAATATCAGTTCACTTTACATATAATTTTTTTGTTTACCAGCATTTTACCCTTTACTCTCCAATCTTAGGATAGGGAAAAAAAAAGTTTACTGATGCTTTTCTGCATTTCCTTTCAAAATAGAAAGTGTTTATACTCAGAACAATTTTTTTCTTCCACATTATATATGCTATTTTATTCCACTTTATGATTATATAAAATATGCTTTTAAAATCTGACTTTCTTGATTTAAGCATGTTCTATTAATCAATGCTTAATTTGCTTAATGCCACCTGTAATAGTTGCCTGCAGATGTCTAATTTCTTGGTTCTTTCCCTTTTTTTTTCGTGAATTGATTAATAACTTGTTCCACAATGGTCATTTTTTCATTTTTTGCCTTCCACAAATCTTTGATAATGCTCTGTTAATATACCATGTGACTTAATGTTTTTGTTAATAAACAATAACCTATCACATTGGTCTAGGTTTGAACTCAATTACTCATCAGTGAATCCTATATTTTTATTCTTCTTTTCAATCTTGCAGACTTTGTTCTAACTTCTGGTAGAACTTTAGCCAAACATCTGCTTCTTCATAATTGAGTTGCTGGTAGAGTCCTTGTCATTTTTTCCTCTTCCATCAATTCCAGATGACTAGGGTTCCATTTTGCCCACTTTTCTTGAAGAAGAGCTACCTTAATTTCCCTTTGGACTTCAGATTGCCAGACTGGAGATGCTGACAGCAAGGCTCTCCTGAAGGAGAAGCTCTGCTATTAGCATTTCTCTTACTGTTGCAAATTCCTGCAAACTGGGACAGACTTGGGCAAGGTGAATTTTGGAAAGCTACTTTGTGAGGTTTTGAAATCTATTGATGGATCCTGATCTATCTATGGAGGGAATCAGCTGATTAATGGCAGTATTTTTTCCTAAAATGTGTTCTGAACTGCCATAGTATTATAATAGATGTCACACAAAAAGTATTCAATAGTCCTTAAGTGTGACAATTCTGGGTTTAACAGTTGAGTAGACATGCTTGCTGTCCAATCTCTCAGAGTCCTCAGTATACTTATGTGTTATTGTGAACTTTCAAGAAAACATTGTGCATCTCAAACTGTTTTCCTCCTTCTTGCATATCACATGACTATATTCAGAGACCACATTTTAGGAAATGCTGGTTTCAGATTTCTATTCCAATATAAACTTTTCAATGCACCCATTTGTTTTTTCCATTAACTTTCCTTGATGCCAGGTTGAAATTGTATAACCTAGATATCCTTTTAGCTTTGGATATATGTTATAGACTTCCTTTATTTTAATTTCTACATATCCCAGTGAAATTGTAGATTACCAGTTTAAATTTTAACTTTGTTTTTCCTTAGTTTCTTTAACATTGGAAATTTTCATAAAGTTGTATAGCTGGGTTTTTTTTTCCATAAAAGGAAATTACTGTCTTCAGTATTGAAAGATTAGTCTTATTGAGATTATCACTAAATGCATTCTTATACCTTCATTTATTCAAGAAGTTTTTATCACATGCGTACACTCAATCATAGGTTGACCAGTTGACCACTCTTCCCAGTTTGCCAGGAAGTGAGGGACTTCCTGAGATATGGTGCTTTCAGAGTAAAACCTGGACAGTCCTGGTCAAACTGGGACTTGCTGATCAGCCTAAGGCATGTAGCAGTAAACAAGAGAGGCAAAGTTCCTGCTTCATGGACTTTATATTCTAATGGGAGTTTCCAGTAAGAGACAATAAATAATTAAACAGTTTATATAGTAGCAAATTCCATGAAAAAAATTAAACAGGACAACTTGATAGAGTTGGTGGGAGTAGAGTATGGTGGGGTTTCCAACGGAAACTTAGAAAGATGGTCAGGAAAGGGAGCTCTGTGGCAAGGACAGTTTTGCTGGGAACAAGTTATGAGATTATAAAAACAAAAGAGAAAACAGAAAAACAGACAGACAACTCACTTTGGGAAGGGCATCCCAGACAAAGAAAATAGCTTGTAACACCACCCTAAGGCTGGAACAAACAAAATGTACTCAAGATTAGAAGTGAAACAGGAGATAATGGCAGGGAGATGGGTAGGGGCCAAGTCATATAAATCCATTGTAATAGACTATGTCATGGGTTATGATTTCATTCTAGGGACAAAGGGAAACAAGTGGAGAATTTTAGTAAGAGAATGGCATGATATAGTTTAGATAAAAAAACACATTCTGATAATTGGGTAGACAACAGAGTATAAGGAGGCTATTATAGAAGTCCAAGTGATGGAGGATGATGTTGTAGAGAAGGTTAGTAACAATGGAAGGGGATATAATTTGGCAATATTTGGTATGAATTGCTAATGCATGGTATCTGGGAGTAGTTGCGTTTTAGGCCAGATGAAATGGATGGATGGAGGGGTTATTTACTGCAATGTAAACTATTAGAGTAGGTACAACATTAGAGGGGAGGATTTTTATGGATTAAGATTTCTGATTTGGAAAAGTATAGCTTGAATTACAAGTTGATATCCAAATGGAAATGTCAAGCAAAGAGATGGATTTTGAAGTCTGGGCTTATTTGGAGAGGTCAGATATTGAATATAAAAATAGTATTTAAAGTCATAGAATTATATGGTACCACATAGGTGGAGAATTTTAAAAGTGAAGCAAAGAGGGTCAGGACTGAGCTTTGAGGTTCTCCAACTTTGCTATTTATTTTTATTTTATTTAAATTAAATTTTATTATTTTGTATTTATCTTATTTTTAAATTTTTTTTTATTTTTTAAAAAGATATTTAGATTACATGAATGTTACACAAAAAGTATAGGGGATTCCCATATACCCTGCTCCCCACACCACTCACATTTACCCCCATTAATAACAGCCTTCATTAGTGTGGTACATTCATTGCAATTGATGAACACATTTTGGAGCATTGCCAATAAGCATGGATTAAAGTTTACATTGTAGTTTACACTCTCTCCCACACAATTCTGTAGGTTATGGCAACATATACAATGGCCTGTATCTGTCATTGCAGTGGCATTCAGGACAATTCCCAAGTCCCAAAAATGTCCCCATATTATACCTGTTTTCTGTCTCCCTGACCTCACAACCTCCAGTGGCCTCTGTATCCACATCAACGACATAAGTTCTTCCATTGCTAAAATCACAATAAAGTAGAATACAAATAAGTTCACCATAGTCCATAGTTCATTCCCCAATCCTGAGGATTCTGGAATGGTGATGCCCACTCCACCTCTAAATGAGAGAGGGCTTTAGTCCCATATGGCTGATGGATGGGACTCTCTTACTTGCAGTTGTAGGTTTTCTCAGTTCCTTGGTATGGTAGTTGTCCATCATCACCTCCTTGTTAGTTGTCCTGGGTGAGTCCATTGAACTGGAGAGTAGGTGTTGCAACTCTGTTGAGGCTGACGGTCCTTATCTTATTTTATTTTATTTTTAAAAACTCTGTAGTTATTAGTTTATTAGTATTATCCAGGACTCAGATATTTAGTATTTCTCCTGAAATTATACATCAAGAAATGCAAGTGGAAAGAATCCAAAGTCAAAATAATATAACAAAATAGTAAAATTGCAAGAATGCTGTTTTAACACACTGGCACTTTAAGAGAATGATAATCTCAAAAACCACAAAATTGCCAAATTGTTCCCTAACCTGCTAAGCAAGTAAAAATGACTAATGAATCAGTTTGGGTTTTATAAGGAAAAACTGAATTTGAATAACTGGGTAGCTGGGACTGAGATGCAAAGTTTCAGAGTCTTCCTTGTGTCTATTTCATCAGTAAAGGGGTAAACTACAATGTATGAAAATCTACCCTACTTTAAATGTGGCACTATCATTTGAAAAGTTGGCCCAATTAATGAAAAATATTTAATTATAGTAGAGAATCTCAAATTCCTAAGCAGTCCATATTTAGATAAATAGGAAAAGACATTTACAGTCAGAAGTTTCATAGAGTCCTTGTTGGGGCTGTCAACAGAATTTAATATGATGGTCTTGTATTTTAAGCTCACACTTTTGGACATACATTCTCAGTTCTTCTTTAATGTGGAAACTGGAAATATAATTGCTGTTACATGGTAATTGGAGTTAAAGACTGGCGAATCCTCAGGTAAAAAGTAGAGCATACCTATTAGTTCTTCAAGGACAGACTTACAGAATGTTTGGCTCTAATAAGCCCATCCTGAGAAGGGATTGGTTACTCTTCACTTTGTAAATGTGGTAGCTGGGGTATGCAAAGTTTGATATCAGCTGATCTAGATTTTTGAGTTAGTTGTGGATGAAAACTGTTGCAATCCAATTTTATTACCCCTGTCATGAGTGTGCAGATGAAAGCTTTTTATCAGCGAACTACACGGAAAGGTGAACCCTGTCATAATATCATGTGATCCAAAATGGGCAAAAGCAAAACACTAGCTTCCCTTCAAGAAGAATAATTTCAGACCAATAAAAAGGACAACAATCCTAATAAAAAAATTGTATTTACTTAGAAGCATTCAGAATGTCAACAAAACAGCTATAACTCGCCCCCCCCCCATTACAGATTAGTATTCAGTTAACAGAACAACAATTATTTTGGATAAGCTGCATCAGAGACAACTGAAGATGAAAAAATTACCATCACCATATATAACCAATTTTTACAGTGCACCAACAAAAACCTGCTTTAAATTTTCATGCCAATTTACAACCCCCATACTGTACCAGGCAAGGTACCAGGACAGGGCTATCTAAAGACACGTTCAGTAGCATATTAACTAAACAAAAAAAATATATTGTACAGTTTAAAAACAAATTTACACAGCTTTACATTTCAATATTTTTTCTTTAGAGTGAGTGAGTAGTCTACAGGGGTGTAAAATGCTTTATAGACAAGAAAAAAAACCTGTGCTAGAACCAATTTATTCATCATTATCATCATCTTCTTCATCTTCTTCACCTTTCTCCTCCACCTAATCTTACTCATCTTCTTCATCTTCCTCCTTTTCCTTCTTTTTCTTGCTTTTTACAGCCTTGATTACTCCCTTTTCTGCCACATCAAGCTCTCCTTTAGCCCAGTATGCAGCAGTATCTTTTCATATGTCCCCGTCAGTTTATAGCCTTCTTTTCATAGGGTTGCTTGTCATCTTCAGTGATGTTATCACACATCTTTCCCAACTTCTTTGCAACATTGCCAGTGGAGAGGCCAGGATGCTCACCTTTGATTTTTGAATGATACTCAGCAAAACAAGAAAAAGGCTGAAGGAGGCCTCTTGGGTGCATTGGGCTACTTGAACTTCTTTTTTTCCCCCCCTTTAGTGGGGATATAGGATTTCATTTCTCTTTCATAATGGGCCTTGTCTTCCTTGGCCATGGTCTTCAAATTTTCCTTCCTCTTTATCAGACATGGTCTTCTGCCTCTCTGAGCACTTCGTAGAAAACTCTAAAAAGTTGACTGAAGCATCTGGGTACCTTCTCATGTGCTTCTCCTGGCAAGTTGACATGAAAAATTCATATGATGACATTTTGGTTCTCGAGTTCTTAGGGTCTCATTTGCCATCGTCTACTTAGTTTTGGTTCACTAGACTCACAGTTGCCCATTGCCCATCCTGCTTGCACTTGTCTTGGCACTGTCTCTGTGTAGCTCAATGTACTGCTGTGGCTTCCTTCAAACATTTAGATGTTGGAAAAAACCCCATCAGTAAGGCCTCTGAAAATAAGAATTATTTAGGAGCTACTGGGAATCATCTTGGAGAGAACACATTTAGATTTCTTGTGACCAACTAAATGAAATTCCTCCTGACGATATACTGTTTACTTTCACTGTCCTTATTTGATATTTATATCAGATATTGTATTCAACTATAATTTGACCTGAGCTGATATAACTTCAAGAAAGGAATGGGCTCTCAGATTAGATATAAGTATAACATTTTAATTTTGGAAAAAGAGGACTATGGTCCCAAAGAGGTAATGAGTCTAAAAGGTTACTTAGGAAGTCTGGTAATGTCCACCCTCATTACTGAGGCTTATATATTTGATATTTTCCAAACATAATCCATTAAAATAAACTGAAATTAAAAATAAAGGTATCTTTCCTTATATATATAAAACACAGGAAAATGTGATTTGAAAAGACATAGATTCTGTATCCAATATTGACACGTAAGAGTTTGGGAAGAACTTCCTCGGGAAGGGGCCTTTGGGGTCTAAAACAACTGTTCCTGTTCTTTGGCAGATGTATCCCTCTTGAGGGGAGCGATGAATCATGAGAATGTAATAGGCTGATGAAAAATTCCTTTCAGACATGTAATTTCCTGTGTTTTAGTTTTGCATTCACTAATAGCTTTGGAAATTTCTGTAGTTTTCTCAAGTAGTTTTTCCTAATGGGAGAAGAAAACACCAATCAGCAATGTATTTCTCATAGAGAATGAATAAATACATTGACATTTTGTGGAAATCAGTCTCTGGGGTTCAGGCAACATGAAACAATTTTCTCAGGTCTGTGTTATCCTGTGAGCCAAATGTCTGGTTTCTGAACTTGAGAGAAGTGAACTACCCACCATTGAATGGAAGAACTTCAAGTGAGATTATCTAAAAGGAATTAGTTTGCTCCACAGTCACCTTAACCTTACAGTCTCAGGTGAAGTCTCTTCATTCCTTGGTGTCTGTTTCAAAGTATATTTTTAAAGATCTGTCTTCCAAACCTGTTTTCTTTTTCTGGTCTGGTCTGACCACTCCCTTATATTGAATTTTAACCCTTTCTTACTTCCCTAGACTCACTGCCCCTATCTTTACACTCAACCACAAAATTGTGGTTGGCCAGTGCAATCCCAACTGCATTCTGCAGCTGCATTCTGGACATCTCTTGTCTGCCTCAGGCATTCTAAGTCTCATCCCAGGACTCCATGTCATCTAGCCCTTAGGAAAGGTCAGTTACAATCAGCTTTATGGCTTTTGGGTTTGTCAAGGACTTTCTTCAGTTTTCTGTAAGGTAATGTCAAGAGAGTTTACATGGCATCAACCAACCTTCCTTAACCTCATATCCCCCAAATAAAAAACCCTTGAGGTACTGAGCTTAGTTGGTATAGAGACCAGACTTAAGGTCTGGCTTGAGTGTTCAGAAGACTTCCCATCATTGTCTTGACTGGATGATATGGACCTGGTTTCTGTTACTAAAGACTCTCACATGTTTCTGGTTCTTCAAACTATTCAGAGGTCCCATTCACTCTCACATGTTTCTGGTTCTTCAAACTATTTAGAGGTCCCATTCACTCAAAGAGAACTCTACCTTTTAATGTTGTAACAGAATAAGATTTTGTTTTTCTTTCATCCCTGAAAACTTATTTTACCCCATAACAATATTCCCTTGGGAATATTCCCTTGGGGTATCTGTACATCACATATCAAGTGCCCAAGGAGATAAAAAAAAAAATAAAAATACTTTATTTATTAACGTTTGATCTTCAAAATTGCCTAAAATAATAGAATTAGAAGAATACTTTAAAGCACAAGTTTTTTCATGCATTAGTGAAGATGAAAATTCTATGGTCTGGGGAGAGAGAGAGCTTTAGAGGAGTGTTATACAGTGATAGTGATGGAATAAATCAATAGAATATGCTAGGATGGATCTCTGAGAGAAGACCCACTTCTGCCTCCTCGTGTGGGGTCCTGTGGTGAGATAAAAGAGTTCGCAAATAGATTCAGGTGTATGAGACCTATGTCCACTTCTTATCTGGGAGTCCTGGGCATAAGAGTCTCCCAGTTTTCCTGTATGACCATGATGTGAAATCTCTATGAAAGATGGCCATATTGGATATGGAGACAGAAAGGACCTAAGATAGCCTCAGAATAGGTAGGTAATGTTTTCCATAAATCTGAAAAGGTGTTTGTTATTCGGGGTTTTCCAGAGAAACAGAACTGTATATATATGTACATACACACACATACATATATGCATAAGAGACATAAGAATTGGCTCTCACAACCGTGGGAATTGACAAGTCTGAATTCTGTAGGGCAAGCTGCAAGTTCAGAACTCTGATAAAGGTTTGGATGATTCCCCAGTAGAACTGGCTGGCTGAAGTAGAGATAGAAATTCTTCTTTCTGACAGTTGAAATAATCAGTTCTCTCTCTAAGGCCTTCAACTGATTGGATGAGACTGCTGAAGGCAATCTCTTTTTGTTGACTGTAGATGTAATCAGCCATAGATGCAATCAATTGACTAATGATTTAAATCCACAAAATACCCTAACTGTAAAAATCAGGCCAGTGCTTGCTTGATCAAACAATTGGACACCATAACCCAGCTAAGTTGACACATGAAATTAACCATTATAGTGTGCAAACAATAGCTGAAAGGGAAAGAGGGCAGATGTGGTAAGCTCTTGAGGGGGAAGATGAAGAATAGACTGTGCAACCAGATAGTGAATGGGAAAGTGGATCATCCTGTAGTTTTGGTGTAGGGGGATAATAATGGTGGAGATGCAGATGTGATAATAAATATTTCAATGAATGCCATATTAGGCAGCAGAAAGCTTCCAGGGACCAGGCAACTCTTCTGCCCAGATACCTTGATGCTATGAAGCCTGTGGAATGAAGATGCAACTCCATAGAAAGAGGAGAGGAAGAATCCCTGAGATGAGAGGAGTTCACTTCAAACTAACCAGGTCTAAATTTTCTACTACCAGACAGAATAAGGTCTCAAGATAGAAACTAAATTCATTAATAGAAATGAAGTTATCTCCTTTTGTTACCCCATGAGTTTGGTCTGATATATCATACTCACAGCAATATCTTTGCAATGAAGCCTTTCCCAGGCACTCTGCAACAGAACATACCTCTGCAAGAGGATTATATAGTAAACTCTCAGGAGGGTAGGACCAGTGTTCTTGTCACGTTTATATTTCAATTGTTTAATGTAGGGTGCCATGTCAGAGGTCATATTTGCTGAAAATGAATGAGTGATTAAGTGACTCTTTAGCTTCAGAGGAATCTTATGACATGGTAAAAGAAACATCGCTTTTAGGAGAAGGTATAAGGCAATGACAAATGAAGTTAATTATTCCCATCTTACTTCTGGTAAAAGTAACTCTGGAGTTTCATAGGTACTGATTCAAGGAATAATAAAATGCTCTTCAACATTTACTGAATGCTAATTGTCTTGTATTAATATATATCACAGTGATAGAGTCATATGTCTTTAATGATTTTCTAGCTATCTAGTTATTAATGATAATGTAATAATAATAGCTAGAATTTGTGGTAAGCACACATAGGCCAAACTCAGTTTTTATATATTTTAACTTATTTAAGATCCTCGGCAATTCTATGAAGTGGAAATCATTGTTATTCCCATTTTCTGGATGAGGGAAATGAGGCTGAGAGAGGTTATATAATCAGAAATTTAAAACTGGGTAATGCTAAGGCACGGACCCTGGGCTTGCTTTTAACCATTATGCTAGCTATTTTGCCTGAAGATAATAGAAAATGTATTTGGAAATAATTTGTCTATAAGTTTTTATTTTAAATATTAAGTACTCAAAGTTTTAAAATTACCTGTAATATTCACTTGCTTTAGTATTTGTCACCTCCCCAAACTGAAAACAATCTGATTGTCCTTTTCCAGTGATTGCTGCACTGGGCCTTGCTGAGCATATCTGGACTGCAGCAAGTGCTAAAGAAAGCATCCTCACTCCTGCAGAGCCACTTGGGGTCACACTAGTTGATTAGGTCAAGAATCAAGCAAACATTCCTTTCAGCACTTTGCTCTTTCAATGCTGTTGGGGGTGAGGAGGGCTACTCCAGCAGAACACCTGTCCCTCCTTCGTTCTTAGCACACCTTGTTTCAGGCGCTGTTACAGACTGAGTATCTCACTTGCTGAAATACTTTGAAATGATATGTAATATCATTTCATAATACTACTTCAATGCAACATTTATATCCTCTTTTTCTTCTTAGCTTAAGATAGGATTTTAAAATTGCCTACTGCATTGCTTTCCAACTTTACCTTCTGAGTTTATCTCCCACTTTTCCTGCATATACAATTCCCAGCAGTACTGTAGTTAGATGTGTGTTTGTCAGACACATACTTCTGGAAATCCTTCCTGCCTACAACAGTATGGTTCTCTCTGTTCCAACTTGAGTCTTCTGAATTGGCCACTTTCCCTCTGAGCTCTCTCTCTGCTCTATCTATCCTGAGAGGATGCAGTCATGCTCCTGGGGTGAGCATTTCCTTTATATAATAATAATAATAAATTTTTTAAAAAAAAGCCCTTTTCTGAAGGTGATGCTGATACTTAGGGTTTGAGAGCCAATATTGCAGTGATGTCTCAGATTCCCCCATACAGGGTAGGGTTCTTCTTCCACTGTTGAGCGCTTGTTGTGTGCACCCTTCCCAACTTGCCCCATCATTTTTAAAGAAGTTTTTCTGCTTATAATGTAGCTGAAGACCGGGGGTCAGAATATTATAGCCTCACTGCCAAAATTGTCTGATCACCTGCTTTTGTAAATGAGGTTTTATTAGAACTCATCTATCCCCATTCACATATGTATTGTCCAGGGGTGCTTTTGTGCTATAACACAGAATAGAATAGTTGTGGCAGAGACCATATGGTTCCCCAAAACTAAAAATTTTACTATATGATCCTTTACAGAAAAAGTTTGGCAGTCCCAGGTGTAGACTGTTGCCACGACCCCCTTGCACACTATTCCCATAACCCCAAAGACCAACACTCACTGGACCAAGAGAACCAATCTGAAAGCTTGTCTCCTCTAATCAGATTATCTCCCCAGGAATTTGTGATGAATATACCCAGATGGTCCATTTGTAAAAGAGTTTAGGAATCAGGTCCATGTAGAGATTGAAGAATGAAAATCAATCTGCAGAGGGAAACAGATGTAAGATCTTGCTTCCCTAAGAGAATGAAAATTTTGGAAATAACAGCTGTCTTGGCTCCTGCTGACTTTTCTGTTCTTGGTTCTAGTCTCTCCAAAATCCAGCTGCACATTTTGACCTTGGATTTCAGGAGATAACCCTGTGTGATTCCAATAAATTTCCCTTCCCTTTTAAGCTCTTTTTGTGACTCAGTCAGTGAATTTAGGTGTTAGGGATGCTTAGACTTTTCATTCAACATACTTTATTTAATAAAGCTTGCTTCAGTTCCCTTGGTCTCACAGCTGTTCTCTTCAACAGTAAAGGCAAAGAAAATATATCTGATAACATTTTGAATTAAACTGGCAATTAGACTGGGGGTAGAGAAGTTGCTGGTGGGAGAATAGGGTTAGGAAATGATTGCCTTATGATAATTTGGGACTTTATCAATGTAGACAATATATGTTTCACTGTCTTTACTTTTGTGCATTTGTGACAGTACAGATCGAAAAATATTGCTTTTTTTCATTAGCTACACAATAATATGCTGTGTTTTTCAATTTAATTGTTTTGGTCACACAAAACATGTGATGCTGATTTTACTCTACTTGGATTCTCCCAATTTACTACCAAAATTAGAGCACAGAGAAGAGAAAAAAAAAAATCACTGGGCTTTGGAAGGCTTTTCCAAGCATCTACCTAGTAAAATAAACAGCTCAGAATTTGAAATGACACCCTGATGAAGGCAAGCAGATGTGATGCTCTGTTATCAGCCCCTTACATTTTGAATTGATTTCATTAGTATTTTATGCTGAAATTTGGGTCTCATGAACTGTCTTAAAAGCAAGAAACTTAGCAAACAAACAAACAGCAACAAATAAAGTCATTGTGAGCCACACTCATCATAATGTCTCTATTAGGTTTATTGTTTCTTTAAAAATTTCAAGTATTCTTTTTGTTCCTTGATAGAGACAGACATCTAATGAAGACACAGGCAGTGAAGGAAGCAATGAAATTTAGAAGGTATAACCTTTATTAATCTGTGGATGCTTTCAAACTTTTCTGGGATTTATAGAACTTGTAATTTTTTCTTCTTTGTGACAATATATGGTTCTGACCTTACAAAACACTGTAAATATGAGTGGTTTACTTAAAAGATTTTAAGCAATATTTCATGGGTTGTTAGAAAGATTTAACTTAGCTTAAGAGAAGACTCATTGGTTATATAAGGAGCCATCAAGTTTTAGAACTTTATTCAATGTGTTCCTTACTCAGTAGAACACTTTGTTATAGTTAATATTTGTAAAGGAGCTTTAGATTACATAAATGTTACATTGAAAATATAAGGGATTCCCATATAACTCATCTCCTTCCCCTTCCATACTTTCCCCCATTAACAACATCTTTTCTTAGGGTGGTATATTTGTTACAATTGGTTAACAAATATTGAAGTATTGCTACAAAACATGGTCTATAATTTACATATCGTTTATACTTAGCCCCGCACAATTTTATAGATTTTAATAAAATGTATAATGGCGTGTATCTGTCATTGCAATGTCATGCAGGTCAATTCCAAAATGTTCCATGTTATACCTATTCTTCCCTCTCCCTCCCCTCAGAACCTCTAGTGACCACTACCTTTATATCTATGTTGCAAGAGCTTCCATTGCTTGAATAATAATAATTCTACTTTAGTCCACAGCTACATTCCCCCTTTTTGTTTGCTTATTCCTCAGTCTTGAGGATTTGGGAATGGTAATGCCCACTTTGCTTCAAGGGACCTCTTTAAAATTAAAAATTTTTGTTCTTCAAAGAAAGGAGTTTGTCAAGAAAGTGAAAAGGTGGCCTACTCAGTGGGAGAAAATATTTGGTAACCATTTATCCTATAAGGGCCTAATATCCAGCACATATAAAGAAATCTTACATCTAAAAAATAAAAAGACAAACAACCTACTTAAAAAATGGGCAAGAGATTTGAACAGACTTTTTTCCAAAGAAGAAATACAAATGGCTAAAAAGCACATGGAAAGATACTCAACATCACTAGCTATTAAGGAAATGTAAATCACAACTACAATGAGATATTATCTTACACATATTAGATTGGAGGTTATTTAAAAGAACAACCACCTGAAATACTACAAGTGTTGGAAAGGTTGTAGAGGAAAGGGAACCTTTATCTACTGCTGGTGGAAATGTAGAATGGCGAAGTCATTTTGGAGGATGGTTTGGCAGTTCTTCAGGAAGCTAACTATAGAATTGCCGTATGATCCAGCAATCCTACTGCTGGGTCTATATTCAGTAGAACACTTTTTTTATGAATAAGGAAATCATAAAATTCTTGTATCCACAAAATTTCAAGAAAGTTGAGATTTATTCCATGCTATTTCATACCTACCTTACAGATTGCAAGATGTACATATTTGTTCTTTCCCTTATAAATCCTGTCTTCTCTTTACTCTCAGTAATTTTAGATAATGTTTCGAAGATATTTATGTTCCTTTTATTTATCCTCCAAATTTATTTTATTTCTTTAAGAAGCACAAAGTGACTTCTATGTGCTAGACACCATTGTAAGTCAAATACTTGGTCATTTAAACCTCCCAACCCTATGAGGTAAGTATTATAATTATCTCTGTTTATAGAAGAGGAATTGAGGCACTGAGAGATTAAAGTAGTTTGCCCAAGTTCACGTAGACAGTCAGTGAAGGTCCCAGGATTTGAATTTAAATTCTTCAACTCCAAAGTTAATACTTTTAACTACTCTTGTGTGTCAAATGCTTGTATTAAGTTCCTTTTGGAGATAGACAAAATTTATTCATGGGAAAATGTCTCTTGCAACACTCGTTCTACAGAATCAGCACCAGGCTCTCTTAAAACATCATATTAAGATAAACACAAGTAAGTGAGCTCTCTTACCCAGTGTTTTAGTCAACCAAAGGGGTGCTGACACAAAATACCAGAAATTGGTTGGTTTTTATAAAGGGTATTTATTTGGGGTAGGAGCTTACAGATACCAGGCCATAAAGCATAAGTTACTTCCTTCACCAAAGTCTATTTTCACATGTTGGAGCAAGATGGCTGCCGATGCCTGTGAGAGTTCAGGCTTCCTGGCTTCCTCTGGGCTCGGCTTCTCTGTTTTCTCCACAAGGTCAGCTGTAGATTATGAGGTTCTCTAGGCTTTGCCTTTCTCCACAAGGTCAGCTGTAGGCTATCAGGCAAACAGATTTGTCTCTCTCTCTGGGGCTCCAGCTTCAGCATCAAACTCCAACATCAAAACTCCACCATAAAAGCCCCAACTCTGTCCATTGCCATGTCTTCTTATCTGTGAGTCATACCCACTGAGGGGTGGGGACTCAATGTCCTATTGGCACAAACCTCTGAATCCAACATAATCTAATATGCCCAGAGGAGAAGATCAGTTTACAAACTAATCCAATATTTCTTTTTGGAATTTATCAATAATATCAAGCAGCTATACTCAGTGATTCAGTCATGTACCTTTCTAAGCACACCACTCTTCAGGGTAGAGCAAGAAGAGAACTGGGTTACAGGGACTTAATGACTTGTACAAGGTCAGTGCCGGTTCTAACCTCAGGGAGATGCCAACCTTCTTGTTTGGAGAATAATTGAAGTTAGGAGAGAATGATCTGATGAACAGTCTCCTATTTTACTTTCCTGGGCTTGATAAGAAGTAGATTGACTTCAGTCCACCCAGTTTTCTTGCATTATCACCATAGCCTAAAGTCATATACAAGGTCTTAAGGAAAAGAAAAGTGTGCTTTGAGAATTTCTCTCCTGGCCAGCAGTAGGTATTTGCTTTGTAGTTTTATTAATTTAACTTCTTCCCTCTTATAAAATTAAAAGATTATTTAACTTTAGTTTGAGTTGAGAATGCTATTGCTTATTTACCCTTTGCCAAGAAAAAAAATTAGACACTAATAATCCCCCACTTTTTTCTTTCTCTCTGCTACTTTCTTTCTTTCTTCTGTCCTCCCCTTCCTCTCTCCTTTTTGCCTCCTTTATTTCTTCAACTTAAGGAAATGGATTCACTAAATCCCTACTGTAGCCAGGAACTCCTTTCAGGATTAGGGATAAAAAAGTGATATTAGTCATAATTTCTACCCTTAAAGAGTTCAAAGTCTCATGGGAGAGACAGACATCAAAACAAATAACTATAGATGAAAGAGGTTGTTGATGTGGGAGGAGTGGGGTGAGGGGGTTGAAGGCTATATGGGAACCTCATATTTTTTTAATGTAACAATAAAAATTTTTTAAATTAATTAATTAAAAACAAACAAACAAAAATACCAAATAACTATAAATCAATGAAGTGAGTACCATAATGGGCACACGCCCAGAGCATGATGTGTCAAATACAAACTCCTTAAAACTGCTTCTAGAACCATGCCAGGGGTTTGCACTAAAGGACAGTCAGATGTAGAAAACTGGTTGGAGGTAAGAGCAAAGTAGAGAGAGAACCCATTGGCAATATCTGGTTATCAGAGGGAACCAAGGAGTGGAGTAGAGCAGTATCAACCTCAAGATTCTGAAGTGATCCGAAGAAAAAAATAATTAGGAGTAAGTGGAGGAAAATGTGCTGGAAGTCCATTTTTCTTCTACTCAGCTAAGTCTAGCTAGCACCAATTTCTTTTAAAGGAGTAGAAATAGTGAAGCTTCCATAAGAAATGTCTTTTGTTCTGCTGATGCTGGGCGCATGGGACACCAGAGGCGCACAGAAGAAACTGTTTCATTCTGCCCGTGGGAACTATGGAGAAGCAACTGAAGAGAGCATCCATTGCTTGAGTTTGTCCTTGTAGATTGATAAGTAGCAGTTCTTTAAGAAGAGAGGTGGAGAAGTGGTAGCGAGCATGGTAGATTATAGTGGCAAAAGGTGTATGGTAAATTTGAAAAAGGCTGACCTGTCATCTGTACCAGACCCTGATATTTTGATCTGCCTAGTACACCCTTTTTCTTTTACTCCAATCATACCCTGGATTTCTGCTGGGGCTGTCAGTTGCAGTATCTACTCTTCATGGGAATGAACCAATGTCTGAGGTCTGTCTGGCCAATTGCAATTCCTTTTCCCCTGCCTACACTGACTCCTTTAGAAGTGGTCTGGTGGCCTAGTTTTGCCAAATTAGTGTCTGCCTAGGGAGCACATGGTAGTATTCGTTAAGAGCCTTGATTCCAGAGTTCATGTTGGGCATTAAATTCCAGGTCTGTCACTTATTAGGATGATGGTCTTGGGCATCTCTGTGTCTTAATTTCCTTATCTCCAGAATGTGGATAATAGAATTGTTATAAGAATCGACTCTATATCACATAGACCTAGTGCCTGGGTCCTGGTACACACTTTCCAAGTGGTAGCATGCAATTTATTTATTCAATTCAAGTAGAAGTAAAGGTGACTTCTGGTTTCGGTCAGGAAGTTGGGAGAAAGTGAGGTAGGAGCTGATGATAGCCCTTTATTCTACCACATGGAGAAAACCTGTTTACAGCAGGAGTAAAAGAGGCCAGCTCCCAGAAGCAGTGGAACCAAGATAACCATTCATTCATTTGTCTGTCCGTTTCTATTTATTGAGATCGATTACATGAGCAGCAAATTCCTAAACTTATTTGATTAGATTCTTATCACTTGCTATAAAAAGAACCCTGAATGAATCAGGGTTTATAAGAGGACAATGGAAAGAGCTGAGGCTGAATAAGATTAGCTGAGAAAGGACTGGTAATCAAGTTTGTACTTCATCTTTTAAACTATGGTACAACATCAAAGTTATTTTATTTTATTATTATTTTTAGCAGGAATGCCACAATTCAGCATATGATGAAAAAGAAAACTCTAGTTTCAGGGTAGAGAATAGAGTGAGAGGTTCTTTCATTCCCATAATTCCATCTGTATATATGTCCTGTGAAAATATGGCAGATTATCATAAAAAGCATGTTACATCCCACCTAATTCTTATTCAGAAACTAACCACATTGATTTTGAGTTAGATTCTCTTTAAAGTCAAAGATGAAATTAGGTACAGAGAGTTGGAAGACTTGTCTTAAGATGGAATTGCCTTTTGTTGGCAAGAGTAACATTTCTTCTCATGAGAAACATTTACACACTGTTGTGCTTTTAGTCTGAGCTGCTTTGGAAGAATAATGAGAGGTCCAGGCCCTACTTTAATACTATAATATACTTCAAATGAAATTTAATTTCTCTTCCATTTGAATTACTCTTCCAGAATGGAGCCTCCCAAAATAGTCTTCTCAGCCTATCACTTCTCTACTGGGTAAGTTTCAGCAGCTATTTTGTCTATTGAATAAAATACGAGATCCTCAGTCTTGCTTTGAGGTCACAATCTGGTACCTACTGCAGTTGGATGGCAAGTATTTTCTCAAGTGTCAGGAATAGCCTAGAACAGCCCTGTCCAACAGAAATACAATGTGAACCACAAAGGTAATTAAAAATTTTTTAGTAGTTCTATCAAAAAACTAGAAACAAGTAGGTCAATTTAATTGAAATAATATATTTTATTTAATCCATCATATTCAAAATATGTATTGAAATATATCAAAATGTAGTTAGTATTAAAAATTGAGTTCTATTTTGAATTCTGTTTTTTTTATAGTAAGAACCCAGTGTGTATATCTACAGCACATCTCAACTGGGATGCTAAAATTTCATTAAAAATACTTAATCTGCATTTAGATTTCATAAAATTTAAAGTTGAAAAAGTAGATCCATATACCTTAGTTGTTTCAGACATATTTATTATCTTTCAATAGGTGAATTAAGTATCAGTTTTTATAATTAAATTTTAATTAATTTAATTGAAATTAAATAAAACTTTAAAATTTAGTTCCTTAGTTTCTTTAGACATGTTTTAGATGTCACATTTGTCTAATGGCAACTGTAATTAAACAACACAAGTCTTAAAACACAATCTTGGCACTCATGGAGTTATGTGAATTCACCTTTTGTCCTTCAAAAAGTAAATCTCTCAGTTACTGAAATCCTGTGCAACCACACAGTTCAGTGCAAATGTCAGCCCACCCAGGGCAACATTTTCCAGTCTCCTAAGCAAGAAATAGTCTGTCATTCTCTGAACTTCTATGAGTTAGATTATATCTTTGACACTGATTACATATTACCCTGTGGGCTTTGGAGTTCCATAATTCTGAGTATGATTTCTGGCCCTGCCACTCTATGGTTCTCAAATCTTGGGCAAATTCCTTAGCTTTGTGAAATCTTCATTTCATCATCTGAAAAAAAGTAATAACGCGAGTACCCACCTAATGGGATGTTGAGGTGAGAGAATGCTGACAGTGCTTAACTCTGTGCCCAACCTATTAATAGTAGTGGTCTTCAGATACTCCTCATATCCTGAAGTACAGTGATTTAAAGTTAGATGATGAATGATGATGATAATGCTAAACAAAGAGAAGTTTTTAACAGACGCCGCTCAAGAACTTTATATGTATTAGCTCAGTTCTTCAAATTAATTATTTGCCGTATGTGGTATTATTATCTTCATTTTACAAATGAGGGAACTAAAGCACAGAGAGATTGAGTCCCACAACTAGGAAGACATGCAGTTGGTATTTAAATAATAGAAGAAATAGATTAGAGTTTGAATCTATTTTATTAATGTTTTACCTCATATAGTCTTGGGGGTGTTGTGGAGGTTTTGGCATAGGATTAGGATCAAACAGACCTGGTTTTGAATGATGATTTATTAGGGAAATGATCTTGGGAAACCCATTTAATCTTCCTGAAATTAAGTTTTTCCTCTGTAAAATGGGGATAATAAAATCTATTAGGAAGCATAAAATGTAGAGGTTAAGTACATACTGTCTGGCTGCTTAAATTCAAGTTTCACCTTTGAATTTCTTTACTCTGTGACATTTAGCAAGTTACATAATTTCTGTGCAACAATTTTCTCCCCTGAAAAATGAGAAACATAATAATACTAATCTCATAGGTCTGTTCTAATAATTAATTTATGCAGTCCATATAAACACTCAGAATTATATCTAGATATAATAAATTCTAGGCATAAACATTCAATAAATGTGAGCTCTTATTGCTATTCCAATACAGGCCCTGGCATAGACTGAGCCTAAATACATTATTTAACTACCCATTTTTCTTCCTCCTATCCTTCCTCCATGTACATATTTGTCTCCTTTACAGAGTATAATATTAAATCTTATATATACTATGTGCTAAACAAATATTTATTTACTGAATGAATGGAGTCATTCCACCTGCTTTTGTATTGCTTGTATTTTACATAAATACATCAATAATATTATTGACAGAAAGTGAAATTAATAATTGCATGTGAAGTAGAGATTGCAAACTGTTAATTGTACATACTATTTTACATTTCCCTTAGGTATGCAATGATTTTAGTCATGGTTAAAGCATTTTGAATTTCGTATGCATAAAAGTTCCAGTCAGTTGGTAAGTATAGTCCTTTGTCTAATTCCAATAATTTAAAATTAGAATATCTTTCAAATTCTACTACAGTAAAAGACCATACTGCAAATGAATTCATAAGGGAGGCAAATATTGTTATAAGCAGAGATAAAAAGACTTGAATAATGTAAAATGCCACAGCAGAACTCACAGAAGCATAATGAATATTATACATATTGTGCTGTATTTCTAGTTCTTAAATAACGACCTTCCGTCTTTTCTGAATCTCTTTTATTATGCTTCAAACTTCATTTGGCAATTGTTACGATCTGTTCAATCTCTGAGCAAAAAATCATCGTCCTCATTTTTCAAAACCTGAATTTCTCCCCTTGTTTCTCATCAGAACTTCGTTTTGACTCAGACTTTCCCAGATTGAACTTCTGTGCATTACAATTAGTATCTTGTTCTTGTATATTTGGCAAGGATGAATTGTAAAAAAAATGTAATTCAGTAATTACTTTCGTGACCATAAACTATGTATATAGTCTCCTGCCAGGCATTGTAGATTAGGACTTGGAAAGTCCCTGAAACTTTGTTACTGAGTCTAGCGATAGTGACATCACAAGTATGTATAAATCTAAAAAAGGTATGGTGATATGTTCTATTCTAATAAACCAATAAATGATTGAGATCCATTTGAGGAGAACATTGCCAAACTCTACTTTTTAATAATTTTATAAATTTTGATTTATACAATTTCATATAATTTTATAATTTTTAATGTATGGAGATGCCATGCAAGGTTTCAGTTTCCTATGAAATGAGCAAGTGCTTTTTGTAAAAAAATCAACATTGAATGTTTTTAGTGCAGTCCATCACAAATCACCAAGCTATAACAAAAATCTATTCTTTGGTTATATGTATTACTTAGAAGATATTCACAAATGTTTTAAAAACTGACAGTACCGATGATTTCAAGCAGTACAACTTTGAGACCAATCTCTTTTTTTTTCCTCGTATTTAAATTAGAACTGTTCAGGTACATATTTTTTATAACATTATTCAACAGAATCAAATGATTATGTTGAAAATCTAGTTTCCTCTTACTGGTTAACAAATTATTACAAACGTAGCAGTTGACAACAAGGGACATTTACTGTCTCACAGATCTGTAGATCAGAGGTCTGGGCATAGCATTGCTGATCCTGTGACTCAGCTGTTGATCAGGCTGCATCTCCTCGAGCTCTTCCAAACCCATTCAGGTTGTGGCAGAATTTAGTTCCTTGCAGGTGTAGGCCTAACATGGTAGGACCATATGGTAGCACATTTGCTCCAGGCCAGCAGGAGAATGAATGCCTTCTATGCCTGGAATCTCTTCTCTCAGAAAGGTTCCAGTGTCTTTTAAGGGGTCCAAGATTAGGAAAATCTTCCTTTTGATTAACTCAAAGTCAACTTATTTAAACCTTAATTATATTTGCAAAATCTCTTCACCTCTGTCATATAAAGTAACCAATCACAAGAGCAAAATTCATCACATTCACATTCCCTCACATGAGAGGAGAGGAGGAGGTTATGTACAGCACACACATCAGGAGGCAGGAAATTTAGGGACCATCTTAGAATTCTGCCCTCTGCAATAATCATTCTTGTTGTTTTAATTACAAATGCAGAATAAGAATTTAGACATATAAATTATGAAGTAACCCTTGGCGACATCATTTTCCAATTTACTTGTACTGTATTTTCTATGATCAGATTCAAAATATGTGACTAACACCCCAAATAAGCTTGGGGTGTTATACATGCAGATCCATGTATAAACCACAATGCAAACCTACAACCTAAACCCAAGTCAACTGTGCGATTACTCCATCAATTATTTACCTTTCAGAGATATAGTATTTGATCAGAGAATGTAAATAGGAGCCAAGAATGCATTTCTTCATTACTTTTATAGCTATCCCCTTTCTTCAACAAAGTTGAATAACAGTGCTACCAAAGAAGCTTTAATTTCACCCACATTTACCAGAATGAAGAAAAATTGTGCTAGTATGTTTAATATCATTTATAGTCTGATAACTATATATATTAATATATATATATATATCTATTTCATGCTATTTCATTCAGTGTCAATTTGTTATAACAACTTCCCTTAAAGATATTGTCTTTAAAACATAATAAGCCAATGAGTTTTCTATATTTCCATCCTGAATTGAGTCTATCTTGCAATCTGGATGATTTATTTTGCTGTGGCCTTTTTTCTATCATTTATTTTGTATTTTGTTAAGAGTTTTGATCCAGAGGCCTGACAAAGGTTGTGCCAATTATGGTCCTGGACTTGTATAAGGCCAGGGCTTAAAAGGCCATCACAGTAGATGCTAATTTGTAACCCATATAACTAGCACCCAGAAAAGAAGTGAACATTTCTTGTACCTCCAGAAGCACCTTTCATGGTGCCTTCTAAACACTAGCCCCGAATGATAACCACTATCTTGATTTCTAACCGAATAGATTATGCAAAATTTTGTAAGGAACTCCCTATTCCACTCTTTCCCTTCATCAATCTGTTTTCCATGGATTGCCATAATGAATTTTGTGAAACCAAAACCATATCATATCAATCCCCCTTTTAAAACTCTTCAGTGGTTCCTAACTGTACTTACAACAAAATATAAACTTTCACAAGGCCATGATCCATATGGCCCCTAACTCACTGTACCGCCTTTCAGTTCTTTGGATGTATCAAATTCTTTCTGACCTCAAGGACTTGACCCAAGCTGTTTTCTCTGCCTGGAAGGAGGTGATACTTATGCTGAGAACTAATTATTTTTAATGGCTATAGAGTACCCCATGATTTGATTGCACTATAATTTATTTAACTGTTTCTTTATTGTTGAATATTTACTTCAAATTTTCAGTGTTACAAATAAAGCTGTAATCCATATACATATTGTACATATACCCTTGTGATTTCCTGTAGGATAGATTTTTAAGTCTTCAAATACCAAATTTGCTACTGCTGATAGACATCACTGGAAATTATGGTAACCATCACATTCAGGCAATCCCTGTATTAGTGTTGGGACAGATTGCAGTACAACCCATAATACTTCATCCACTTGTTACATTAGCAAAATCAATAATTTAGAACAGTGTCTAAAAGGACAGAATGTAATGTTAATAATTGCCCCATGTCCAACATGTGTATTTGTTTGAATCTCATGGGCAGATAAGCATGATATACTAAAATCATAGTATTGTTTTTCTTTTCCTTTTCCTTTTTTTTTTTTAAGATAGGATGAAAATCTCTTATAATGTGATCTGAGAAGCTCTGTGTCACAGATTCCTCAACCATTAAAAGGTTTACTTGTAGGGCTTAAATGAGATAATTTCAGGGATCTGACTCATGGTGAATGCTTCATAAAAAATTAGTGGTTTTTTTCCTTTCATCTTCTTCCTAGGAATCCTAAAAAGCCACCTCCTGACTGATTCATATGTCCCCAGCAGGTGGACACCCAGGTTTCTTGATTAAAGGTTATATTCATTTGAGTGTCATTTATCCTTGAGCATGAATTCTAAGTGCCTGCTGCTGCTGAGTTACTTTGCTTTTTAAACAATATCCCATTCTCAAGCATAAGAAGTGGTACTGAATAGCGGTAACCAAAGTAAAGTGTGCTTAGGTATTAAATAAAAGGAGAGTTATATTGCTATAAATATGATTCTGGTCTAACTCTGCCTTAATCACTACAGCACATGAGTTCATTAATGCTAATTGTGAAGTTGGAGTCCCCTGACATTTAAGTATAATATAAGAACTTCAGTCAGACTATTCATATATTTTTTATTTAAATGAATATGTAATTTCAATATCTCTTCCCTCCAGCTAAACTGAATGACAAGTGTTTTTATTATATGTTCAGCATAGAGAAGAAAATGACACTCAGTTTGAAATAAATGAATTAGAAAAGATTTGCTATGTCTTTAAAAAAAGGAATACAGAATTCTTGTTCCAAGGTTTAAAACAGTTGAGTAATTTGGTGCATTTAGAGTTCTATTTGTTAAAGTCCACCAAAAAACTCTTGCCCAGATGCTCTGCATCTCTAAAATTTTAATTCAATTTGAATATAGTTTTGTTTAAATTTGTTCTAACATTTCTTGTTAGAAATGTCAAATATTATGCTTGCAGCAATAATACTGCCCTTGGTTTTTTGAATGATCTGCTTTAGCTGTATAATTGCCAGGTAAAATGGCCTTGCACTTTATGACATGTATTCAGTGATTGATTGTTTGTGAACTGTTGATATTTGCTTCACTAGTTTACCTCTTCAATCATCAACGAGACATTTTCCCCTTTCAGTCTAGGACCTGGAAATATGGAACACTGAGTAATAAGTCAAAAAGGTCTTCAGTGTACCTCTTACATTTTCTAATCCATCTTTGAGTTGTTGGTGTCAAAATTTGTCTTGCTCCAGTCCTGTGCAATGCTCCCAGTGCTTCCAATAATGTTCCCAGTAAGTGACTTATTCATTTATCTGTTGTAGATACTATTTATATAGTGGAAAGAACATGGGTTTGATTTAAAGACAGTCCTGGATTCAAAATCCCAGTTCTACTGCTTCTTGGGTGTATTACCTTGGCAATTACTTACCCTTTCGAACCCTTTGTTTTCTCAACTATAAAACAGGCATGTAATACCTTCTGTGTAGGTTTTTGATGAGTATGGGGGGAGAGAGAGAGAGAGAAAGAGAGAGAGAGAGAGAGGATCATGGTACCTGACAGCTACTAAGTACTTTACTCAAACTAGGAGCAAGATGCTAAAGGTTTTGATTAGTTTCAGTGATGTTCGAACATCTCAAACGGGTAGGACTTAATGGAAGACCTATCACACAAATGTCACTTGAATACAAGAAGATGAAACTTAGAGATCAAGAAAGTAGCTAAATCTTCAGTATTTCATTTTTTTTCTGAAAAGTGACCTCCATTTTCCAGCCTAGGAAAGCTATCTTTCCAGACTTTTCCCATATAACTCCCTTATCCACATTCTCTTTCCCACGGACAATTATCTGAATACTTAAGCCTGTTATTGACTTCCAATTTCTCATTTCCATCCTAAATGATATTTTAAGGAGCTGCTAATACACTGTTCCTTGCCCTTCTCTAGTCCTAGTATATATAGTATATAGAGGATCATTTTCATTTAATTTTCGGTATAGATATATTTAAGTCTGTCATTCTGCTATTTATTTTTTGTCTCATCTCTTTTTTTGGTTTCTTTTCTTCCTTTATTGCCTTCTTTTGTGGTTATATAAATCTCTTTAGCATACTATTTTAAATTTCTCTTTTGGATTTTTTGCAATGTAACCTTGTATTATTTTTCTGGTTTTTCTAGGAATTATAATATATATGTTTAACTCATTGCAATCTTCTAAGAGTTAACATTGGAGGTTCAGGTTCTGAGTAAGATGGAATAAACATATGCTGACCTTCCTTTCCTACTCTGTATAGCAATAAAAACTTGAAAGAATGAAGGGGTAGCTATTTGAGAACCCTGAAAAGTAAATTTCAACATGTAAATTGAGAAAGGATACCACATTTTCAAGTACCATCAAACTGGTTGGGAGTTACCACATTTTTCCTTCCAGTACCCCCTAGCCTGAATTCAACAGCAGTCTGAAACCCTGATTTGAACAGACAGACTGAGAAAGAGCTAGTAGAAATCCTCTAATTTTGGCATGAGTCATAAAAACCAGAAATCCTAAGACTCAAAGAAAATGAGGAAAATATACCAGTGTTTTTCTTGCCCTTTTCCTCTTCCTTCATTCCCTAGGACTCATGTTTTTATGGGATGAGGGCATTGTCACTCAGAGAGAGCACCCTTCCTCTGTTTGGGGGACATGGGAAAATCCCAATGCCTTTCTCTCTGTGTCCTCCTGTTCTCTCTTTCCTCCTGCCACATGAGTCCAGATCTAGCACAACAGAAGAAGCAAGCAGTTTCTGCCAGAGGATGGAAAGGTGAGAAAATCAGACACTACTGGAGAAAAGGCAGAAAGAGACAAGCTCAGGAAAGTGACCCCATAAAGTTGTTATTGTACTCCCAGGCCTATCCTTGACCTGTTCATGCATGGGTCTGATCTTTAATAGTATACTGATGGCTTTGAGAACTGAACCTCCACTCATATGTCAGAGACTGACCACAGAGCAGAGTCCAATAGCACTGCAAATATGGTTGCTGGATTTAGCAAATAAAAATACAGAATGCTCAACTAAATTTGATTCTCAGATAATTAACTATGTTTTTTGTGTTCGTTTGTTTTTTTCAGTTTAAGTATGTCCCATGCAATATTTGGCATACCGCATTTCATCTGGGAATCCTAAATGCAAAGACCGTATTGATAATTGTAGTGCCTTGGGAACCATAGCCCATAGAAGATGGACTGGAATCTGTCAACTGAGACTAACCAAGTCAATTTCTTGATTCTCTCTAGGGTTTATACAAGATCCAGATTCTTCTAAGATAATATTCAAAATGTCCAGAAAACAATGAAGATGAACAATAGATGCCAATATTGCAGTAGGAATTTTCTGACAAAAAACTGTGAGTGGCTTAAAAATGCTTGAAAAAGCAATTACAAATATTCTTGAACCAAAAGTTAAAATAGAAAGTATAAACAACAAAATAGATAATATAAAAAGAACCAAATGGAAATTTTAGTACTGAAAATATAGTAACAGAAAATAAAACAAAACAAATCCTCACTGGGTGACCGCAATAGCAGATTGGAGATGATAATAGAAAGGGCTAGTGAACCTGAAGATTGATCAATAGAAAATTTATGAGCTGTAAAACACAGAGAATGAAAGGCTGGGGAAAAATTAGCAGAACCTCAGGAACCAGTGAGATAAGAATAAATATTCTTAGATCACGTCATCAGAGTACCAGAAAGAGGGGAGAAAGAAAGTGATTCTGAAAAATATACTTAGAAATAATGCTTGAAAACTTTCCAGATAGAAAGTGAATTGTACCAAAAAGAAACCCGAGACATCAGGAATGGAGAAAGAGCAATAAATTGATAATTATAGTAGACAAACTAATTATAGTAGACAAACTAGTCCTAGTATATATAGTATATAGAGGATCATTTTCATTTAATTTTCGGTATAGATATATTTAAGTCTGTCATTCTGCTATTTATTTTTTGTCTCATCTCTTTTTTTGGTTTCTTTTCTTCCTTTATTGCCTTCTTTTGTGGTTATATAAATCTCTTTAGCATACTATTTTAAATTTCTCTTTTGGATTTTTTGCAATGTAACCTTGTATTATTTTTCTGGTTTTTCTAGGAATTATAATATATATGTTTAACTCATTGCAATCTTCTAAGAGTTAACATTGGAGGTTCAGGTTCTGAGTAAGATGGAATAAACATATGCTGACCTTCCTTTCCTACTCTGTATAGCAATAAAAACTTGAAAGAATGAAGGGGTAGCTATTTGAGAACCCTGAAAAGTAAATTTCAACATGTAAATTGAGAAAGGATACCACATTTTCAAGTACCATCAAACTGGTTGGGAGTTACCACATTTTTCCTTCCAGTACCCCCTAGCCTGAATTCAACAGCAGTCTGAAACCCTGATTTGAACAGACAGACTGAGAAAGAGCTAGTAGAAATCCTCTAATTTTGGCATGAGTCATAAAAACCAGAAATCCTAAGACTCAAAGAAAATGAGGAAAATATACCAGTGTTTTTCTTGCCCTTTTCCTCTTCCTTCATTCCCTAGGACTCATGTTTTTATGGGATGAGGGCATTGTCACTCAGAGAGAGCACCCTTCCTCTGTTTGGGGGACATGGGAAAATCCCAATGCCTTTCTCTCTGTGTCCTCCTGTTCTCTCTTTCCTCCTGCCACATGAGTCCAGATCTAGCACAACAGAAGAAGCAAGCAGTTTCTGCCAGAGGATGGAAAGGTGAGAAAATCAGACACTACTGGAGAAAAGGCAGAAAGAGACAAGCTCAGGAAAGTGACCCCATAAAGTTGTTATTGTACTCCCAGGCCTATCCTTGACCTGTTCATGCATGGGTCTGATCTTTAATAGTATACTGATGGCTTTGAGAACTGAACCTCCACTCATATGTCAGAGACTGACCACAGAGCAGAGTCCAATAGCACTGCAAATATGGTTGCTGGATTTAGCAAATAAAAATACAGAATGCTCAACTAAATTTGATTCTCAGATAATTAACTATGTTTTTTGTGTTCGTTTGTTTTTTTCAGTTTAAGTATGTCCCATGCAATATTTGGCATACCGCATTTCATCTGGGAATCCTAAATGCAAAGACCGTATTGATAATTGTAGTGCCTTGGGAACCATAGCCCATAGAAGATGGACTGGAATCTGTCAACTGAGACTAACCAAGTCAATTTCTTGATTCTCTCTAGGGTTTATACAAGATCCAGATTCTTCTAAGATAATATTCAAAATGTCCAGAAAACAATGAAGATGAACAATAGATGCCAATATTGCAGTAGGAATTTTCTGACAAAAAACTGTGAGTGGCTTAAAAATGCTTGAAAAAGCAATTACAAATATTCTTGAACCAAAAGTTAAAATAGAAAGTATAAACAACAAAATAGATAATATAAAAAGAACCAAATGGAAATTTTAGTACTGAAAATATAGTAACAGAAAATAAAACAAAACAAATCCTCACTGGGTGACCGCAATAGCAGATTGGAGATGATAATAGAAAGGGCTAGTGAACCTGAAGATTGATCAATAGAAAATTTATGAGCTGTAAAACACAGAGAATGAAAGGCTGGGGAAAAATTAGCAGAACCTCAGGAACCAGTGAGATAAGAATAAATATTCTTAGATCACGTCATCAGAGTACCAGAAAGAGGGGAGAAAGAAAGTGATTCTGAAAAATATACTTAGAAATAATACTTGAAAACTTTCCAGATAGAAAGTGAATTGTACCAAAAAGAAACCCGAGACATCAGGAATGGAGAAAGAGCAATAAATTGATAATTATAGTAGACAAACTTTCTCCTCTTGAATTATTTAAAATGTTTGATAGTTGAAAAAAAGGAACCTTGTCCAGAGGGGTTTTCAGTGACTGTAGATGAAATATACATGATAACTATAACATAAAAAGGGAAGGGTAATGGGACTTCAATGGGGGAAAGCATTCTACATTTCCACTGAAGTGACAAAATAGTGATTCTAAATAGACTCTGAAAATTAAGTGGTGTTGTATTTTTCTACTCTCTAGAACAACCACTAAAATAATAATAAAGAGATATAGTCAAAATCACAATAAAGAAATTAAATAAAATACAGAAAATTAGCATCAAATTACTTCCAGTAAAATATAGGACAACTCTAATAGTTTTGTTCCATTTACCTCTCACCTTTTGTGCTGTTGTGATATATATTTTATACCTAAAATTACAGGCTTATAATTTTTGCTTTTAACTACCACATGATATCACATAACTTTTTAATATTTTTAAATTAGAGAAGTTGTCAGCTTACAATCACATGACTTTTAAAGAAATTAAGAAAAAAATATATTTAGCCATGGCATTGGTTAAAATCATGCTATTGGGACTAAACCAGAAGAGAAGGGGAACAGAAAGCTTCCTAGAGGAGGTGACAAAGTAGGGATTTTGAGGAAAGTTCATTTAGTTTAGTACGGATGGGACAAACATGGGAAGTCAGGAGTGATGGGAGGTAAGGCATGAGAGGTAGAAGGGAACCAGGTTATGAAGGATTCTGTGGGATATTCCTTCTACTTCCCCTAGTAAGCTTGGGATTAGTCATCTGGAGTTTCCATGGAAGGTAGGGACTGTGTCAGTTTTACTCAGTGTTGTAACCCTAGTGGGTAGCATAGTACCTGGCATGTGGCAGATGCATGGTAAATATCGACTGGATGACTAAATGAAATAAGAGGTCTGGATGAGGATATCTTTTCATTCTGACCTTATTTCTACCTCCTGACCTGGGATCCATACCTCTTTTTTTTTCCCCATACCTCTTTTCTCACACTCCTTCTTTCTCAATTTCTCTTGTCAAGGACCGCCGTCTCTGAGGCCTCCATTCTCATGGTACCTAGTCTCTGGGGAAAGAGTTTCCTTATGCAGGAAGGCATAAGGAACAGTGTATGTGGCTCCCAACATGGTATTCAATAACTTAAAAATAATAAAGGTTGGAGGTGATACTCCTATTTTCCTATGGCATTGCTAAATTTGGATGGCCCTCCACCATACCACACCCACAAATACTTTATTTTGACTAGTTCTTTTCAAACTTTGGAACAGATGCTCTGAAGAGAAAGGAAAGGAGAGACAGACACAGAGAAAGAGAAAGAAAGCAATTTTAAGCAAAGCTATAAGGTATTGATTTTCAAAATCTCTCCTCTAAAAATTGACTGTGACTTATGAGCTTTAGAAAACTTCTTGCAATCTTGTACTTGTGCTTGATTGGGCTGCAGGATTTTTAAAGAAAACTAATTGTGTGGAGTTGAAAGCCTTGTACTCATCCAGGGCCTCTAACTATCAGTAACTATAGCTAAAAGTATTCATCTAGATTTGAAAAGTCTCAGGTTAGTTCAGGATATGATTTCCTCCAATCCCAAGAAAATCCTGTTTGAATAGTTTCTGGATGTCTTTATTTTACTTATACTTCCTCAAGTCATTTTCTTTTCTAAGGTAAGTATTTGATTTTAGATTTTCTTCTTATCTTTAGTCACAAAGAACCTGAATAAATAAGTCCTGCTCAACACAAAACATTGATTTGAAGAATACCAGTCTGTTTACAAAGGAATATGGTCCTAGTTCATTTAGAAATGACTTATTCTTTGTAGAGAATGCATAGCCTATAATTCCATGTTGCCACCAGTATCTGATATTTAATAGCTAACTCAAAGAGGGAGGGTGACACTAAGGAAATTTCCTTTGATTATATAGTTAAAAAATAATTGAGGATGGGAAGCGGCTGTGGCTCAATCAGATGAGCTCCCATTACCATATGCGAAGCCTGGATTCGCATCCTGGGGCCTCCTTGTGAAGGCAGGCTAGCCCGCCAGCCCGCAGAAACCATGGAGAGCCCACTCAGCAAGGTGATGCAACAGAAAGAAGGGAGATGAATGAGAACACAGAGGAGCCTGCAGGGAATGGACACAGAGAGGAGAGAGCAAACAAGCCACAAGCGGGCAGGGGAAATAAAAGAAATAAATAGAGACACAAAAAAACATACAGCAAATGGACACAGCAGACAGCATGCAAAAAAAAGCTGCAAGGGGAGGGGGTGGATAAAAAAAAAAAAGAAGGAAATGTTACCCAAAATCAGTTGCCTTAAATGAAGCTTATTATAATTTTAATATTTTACGGTTACATTTCAACTTTTATTTCAATAAATTAAAGATTAACATCCATGCCTAAGCTGGGGTATATTTTATCCACTTACAAAATGCATTGACTAACACTAATTAAATTTGCTTAATCAAGCTTAACAATGCTACGTGTTGTTACTCATCAGAAAGCAAGTACCATAAACATATCTCAAAGTGCTCAAGCTAGAACACCAAAGAATTTTTTTTATTGGGGTATCCAAGGGTTCAGCCATCTGTTATTTACTCTCATTTTTAATAAAAAGTTATTATTCATCTTTATTGCTAATCATTTGCCCTCCAAACAAAGAACATTTTATGGTGATTATTATCATTTTTACTTCACTATAGCCAAGGAGACACAAAGGGAAATGGTTTGCATTCAGTTTCACAACATTAACGTTTGCAAATAACTTGACTTTGGTTTCAAGAAGATATAGGTATTATCCAGCTAATGCTTAATATCAAATTATGTATAGTAGCATTTAATCACATTGCCCTAATGCCTTCGGTACAATTAGCTTTTCCCCACCAAAAAGGGAAAATATGATCACTCTTAACACCCTGAAGGACTAGACAGTGCTATATCATTTTTTATTGTTTTGCTTTTGTTCATAGATAATCACTTTTTGACTACTTTTAACCCAGACCCTGCAGATATACAATCTATCATACCTAGTAGAGCAAGACTAAAGCTTGTGAATGGGGTTGCCTTCAAGCTGCGCTGAGCACAGAAAGGGTCTGAACTGAGGTGGGTTGGGGTCAGCTTCAGACTAGAGAGAAATGAATGAATTTCTGTTAAAGAGAAATTGTTTGCTAAAAATTCTTAGTGAGAAATTGTAGCCCAGGTTCTCCAGTGCTAATCTCCAGTATCTTGGTATGAAACAACTGCCCCCAGAGAGACATCTTAAGATAATATCCAGGAACGTTCACGAAGCTGGCAAAGATGATAAGAGACTCAAGAATTCAGGGATTAGAAAGGAAAAGAAAATGGCTACTACGTAATGAGTGTAACCATGTTCAGGGACTGTGTTAGGCACCTGATATGTGCAATCTTATCTTCATATTAATCCTTGGAAGCAGGTACTTTTATCTAAGTTTTTCAGATAAGAGCACAGGCAGAGAGGAATGAAATAACTTCTCCAAGGTCACACAAAATCGAGATTTATAGGCTGGAAGTCTGAGGCTGGGTTCTTATTCACTTTGATGATTTAGTGAACTACCAAGGAAAGCAAACCTTCAGCCAATGTATTTTGAGTTTATTGGAAGGAAGCAGCACATTCCATAGAAAGCACTTAGTGATAATACTTCTAGAAAATGCATACGTTATAACTAAGCTTAGTAATAAGAACCCATTAGCAAGTGAAATACAGAGACCATGGCAAAGCCAGAATAACTCAGACTTCTGAAAATGAATTAGTATTGCACTAACTTTAATCTGTTTTGTCAAGGCTATGGGGCCTCTATTGTAAGGATGGCATTTACTTTAGGGAGTAGATCATCCCAAAGTTCATGAGAAGCTAATTTTGAACAGTAAAAACCTGGTCATGGTTTGTTGATGTAGTAAAATTTACCTCTGATAGTGCTGGGCTTATTCTTTAAATATGGTGGGGCTGAGTGAAAGTTAATTATGTATGTAGAGAATTTGGAATGCATGTCAGATTGTGGGTTTAATTATTCTCAACATAGTCTTTAGTTATCTTCCTAGAGACTTGAATTACAGATGCCTGCAGATCTTATTCCATAAAATTGGGGAAGCTTCTTTAACTGGTACAGTCAGGTTTTGATACCTGCAATGCTAAAAATCATCAGTTACCATCATGCATAGAATGCTGTTTTAGCTAATCTTATTTCTGTCTGAATAAACTGCAAACAAAGGCTGAGCACAGGAATGGGGTGTGGGGGAAGGTGGGGAGAGGAGAAACTTCCTCTTGTGCTCTTTCTTTAATATGCTAACATTTTATGAGAGAAGCAAAAATGCACCTGTTTCTTTGACCTTGGGGTGCTGACAGTTGGCTAGGGAGACAGGATATCTACCTCTACCTCTATCTCTGTCTCTATCTCTGTCTCTGAATCTATCTCTGTCTCTATCTCCATCTCCATCTCCATCTCCATCTCCATCTCCATCTCCATCTCCATCTCCATCTCCATCTCTCTCTCTCTCTCTGTATATATATATATATATATATATATATGCATATATACATACATATTTAAAAATATTTGTGGCAAAAGTGTCAATTTTCCCGGACCTTACTCAGGGAAATCTTCAGGTTGTGCTTCACTCTTCCCCAAATCTCTATTCTGGTTCCTTTAGCTGTTACTAGCAGTCCTTAGAGCATCTTCTATTTCTTAGACAGTTCATTGTAGGTCCCTGATGCCAGGAAGCCTGATTTATAAAATTAATTTATGTTTTCTGTCACTCTGGTCCAGGCTTTTTTCTTTTTCTCCTTTCACCTTTCTGGGAAACACAGAGCTGCATAGATTGGGGACATTCTCAGAACAACAGTGACCACTAATTATCATTCTTTTCCTCATTCTGCATTTAATCCACAACAAAAGAATTCTCTCAAGGGAAAGAGAGTGGTATGGGTTCTGAGGTCCCCCTTTTAAGTGGCTGAACATCTAGAAGACTCTGGTGCTGGAGAGAACTCACCTCTGGCCTTCCTCTAATGGACCTGCTGGAAGCTGCTGCTTCTATCTGTCCAGTTAAAGTGCTGGGAGGCAGTTTGAGAAGCCCACATCCTGTTTTAGGATCAATACACCGTAAAAGTTAAGAGCTTGGACTCAGGAGCCAGGCTGCCTGGATTTGAATTCAGACTCTATTATATTATTTCTTACCTGCATGATATTGGGAAATGACTTCTCTGTCATCCAATGTCCTGGACAATTAAATAAGGATGGTAGTTTCTTCTCTTAGGGTATCTGTAAGCATTAAAGGGGAGGATTATATAAACCACCCAGCAAATTCATGTAAACATGAAAATAGTTGTTAAAATAATTTTATTGTAGTATATATTGCTATATTCAGATGAGGGATGATAAACAACAATTTATGTGGGACATAAACTACAATTATAAATTTTAAATAGGGAGCTTCTTGGCATTTACATGGTACGCTGAAGTACTAAGCGCAGACAATTTTTTTTTCTCAACAAATGCAATATTAATGGATGCTGCTATGTACATATTAACTTTCCCTTGTGTTTATTTATATAGTTCATAGGGCATTAATAGCTGGGAAAACTCTTCTTGTCTCTTCCTGAACAGTAAGTACAGACAAACCCAGGTAAGGTAGGAAAAAGCCTTCAATGTTTTCTCCTTGAAAGAATAATTCCTGGAATTTAAAAAAAGGCTTGTTCTTATTAGCTAAGACTATCTAAAACTATTAAAACATGTAAAAATGCAAATATTTTTTTGAAAACATTGACTATCAGTTCTATGAAAAATATTTGTGCCCAGCAAAACAGCATTTCCGAAAGACAGTATTTGTAGAGGTAATATCAGCCAAGTCAGCTGTCAACACATGAGGATGAACTTTCCTTTAGGCACCTGGAAGTGAGGAGATTTCTATTTCATAAAAATAATTAAATATATACTTTAAGTGTGTATATTCCCATGTGTATATGAGCTCTTTGGAGTTGTCTGGCACAAATTATCATTCAAAACTCATACTTCTGAGGCCCGTGCAACTATGGTTGATGTGGGCGTACAAATTAAGCTTCACAGGATGAGCAAGCATGCATAGAAACATTTCTTTTCAGGTGGTGGCATTTGTATATGGCCACCTTTCAGGCTGTGGACAAAGGCAGAGTGGAGGGCATTATAAACAGAAGCGGTGGCCCAGGTGAGGACTCCTGGCATTGCCTCAGTATCCTGCTCTGGGAACCCCTAGTCCAGCTTTCCTGGCATCCAGGAGGCCTGGGATGCTATTTCCACGTAGTTTGCGCCCCATCCTAGCTTACTCTTTTGATCTGCTTTTTATCACTCTGTGATTGACACTATCTTTTCCACATTCCACTGGTGTTGGGGCCTACACTTGTTCTATTGGCATTTGCTTTTTCCATGACCCTGGGCCCCTCTGAGTCAAGTAACCAGAAAATTGTAAATATCTCTATGGAGAGTATGGCCATAGGGAATCTGAAGCCTAGGGGATTTTTTTTGGCTCCTTGCTCAGTCACATCCGTTCACATTGATTCTGGCTTATATATGCATTTTGGTAGCTTCCCTGTTCTGAGATAAAAAGGTATATGAAACTGGAATACCATAGAATAATTAATTAAACAAGATTAAATGCGAAAATGGATGCAAAGTGCGTAGAATGGAGCCAGGCACATGGAAAAACACTCAATAAATAATCCTTTAGGTAGATTTCTGTAAAAAAGGATATAGTTGGTTTTTGAATAGTACTTTTGGTTCTTTTCTGCTTAAATAGCATAGTAGGATTGTGAAATGGCAAAATATCTGTGAGAACTATTCACTTAGGTTCATCACAACAGAAGCACTGCTTTTGTTTAATTCCTTCTGGAGAATATTAAATCACACCACGAAGTCGTTCTCTACCTCACCTTCTTGTGAAGTCATTTCTCATTTGTCCTTGTAGGCTTTCACATATTTGTTCTTGCAGCCTAACCAAAGAGACAGGCGGAATTTACTTGCCTCTTTTTATTCTAGAGCATCCTTCTCAAACTTGACTGTGCATATGAATCAGCCTAGGACCTTGTTAAATGCAGATTCTGATTCCATAGTTCTGGAGCGCAATCTGACTTTCTGTATCTCTAACAAGGCTCTTCCTTTTTTCTCCCCCCAGTTGTTACAGATACTGCTAGTCCCTGACTTGTACTTTGAGCGGCAAGTTTCAAGAAGATCCTAAACTATCCTGGTATACAGAAATTAGGTGACTGAGATATAAACTATTCTTTCTGCATTAGGAAAGTAAAACTTAGGCAAATATCCTTGAGTATTAAATCACTAATCTTTATTTCAAAAGTAGGAACAGTAGGGTTTGAAGACTACTTAAATGTCCCCATATGAAAAAAGTGAATCTTTGTCTTATTTCTTTTAAGTATTAAACACATTAGAGAATGGTTCTATGGCATATAGCCTAAGTTCAAATGAAGGCAGATTTAATTTCTTTTAGTATCATTTTAGGATTTAAATGATGTTCAGAATTAGTATTGCTGTTGATATTGACTTTTTTTTAATTGCTTTTTTTTTTTTTTAGATTTATTTCTTTCTCCTCCCTCCTTCTTTCGTCTGCTCTCTGTGTCCACTTGCTGTGTGTTCTTCTGTGTCTGCTTGTTTTCTCATTAGGTGGCTCAGGGAACTGATCCTAAGACCTTCTGGAGTGGGAGAGAGGTAATCAGTCTCTTGTGCTGCCTCAGCTCCCTGGTCTGCTAAATCTCTTATTGTCCCTCCTCTGTGTTTCTTTTTTTTTTTTTTTTTTGCATTTTAATATTTTTTTATTACTCCATTGAATATATTTTGTTTTTTATTGTTTGTGATATTTCTCCAATTTTTCCAAACATTTAATTATTTGGTTACTCCAAGTACCCTAAATCTTTACCATATTTAGTGAATGAAGAGAAATGCCTGAATAAGACACAGGTAGTTTATTTCAGCTTCCGCGTTCACTGGTAGCTGAATTGTCTCTTTTTGTTTCGTCATCTTGCTGCGTCAGCTCTCAGCGTCAGCCGGCGTTCCTGCACTGGGTGGCACTCCTGAGCAGGATGACACTCCTGTGTGGGCCAGCTCACTGCACGGGCCAGCTTGCCTTCACCAGGAGGTCCTGGGTATTGAACCCCGGACCTCCTATATGGTAGACTGGAGCCCAATTGCTTGAGCCACATTTGCTTCCCTGATGTTGACTTCGAAGATAAAACAGAATGAGCTGAATTGACAATGAGTCACTTCTAGTACCACAGGAATGGGTCACCTATAAACCCCAGGGATTCTAATTTATTAACTGAAATGGAGTTTGATAAATTGCCTTTCTTTTTTTTTTAATGTTACATTAAAAACATATGAGGTCCTTATTGGCCATACTCTCCATGGAGATATTTACAACTTTCTGGTTACTTGACTCAGAGGGGCCCAGGGTCATGGAAAAAGCAAATTCCCCTCACCCCACTCCTCCCATATCAGCAACCTCTTTTATTGTGGCACATTCATTGCATTTGGTGAATACATTTTAGAGCACTGCTGCACCATGTGGATAGTGGTTTACATTGTAGTTTACACTCTCACATAGTCCACCCAGCCGGTCATGGCAGGACCTACAATGTCCAGCAACTGTCCCTGCAGTACCACCCGGGACAGCTCCAAGTCCTGAAAATGCCCCACATCATATCTCTTCTTCCTTTTCCCTACCCTCAGCAGCTACCATGGCCACTTTCTCCATATTAATGCTACATTTTCTTCCATTACTTATCACAATAGTTCCAGAATAGAATATCAGTAAGTGCACTCTAATCCATACTCTATTCCTCCATTCTGTGGACCCTGGGATGGTTATGTTCACTGCACCTCTCTATTGAGAGGGTGCTTAGATTCCACATGGATGATGGATGCAATTCTCCTGTTTGCAGTTGTAGGCACTCTTGGCTCCCTGGTGTGGTGGTTGACCTTCTTCACCTCCTTGTTAGCTGGCTGGAGTAAGTTCATTAAACTAGAGGGTAGAAGTTGCAGGTCTGTTGAGGCTCAGGGTCTGGCTATCACATGGACAGTCCAGAGATTCAGGTCCCCTGAGCATACAACAAACCCCAATGCCAACCACAAGTCTGGTAAAAGTAACAGGAGAGGCTTGTGAACAAAGATCACATCTGAGTTCAACTCAGTCACACTCAGGAACAAAAACTCCAAAGTAGGGTCAACTGACATGTCACTGAACTCCATCTGTCATGACCATAGAACCTGTGGCTCTCTAGCCCTCAGAAGAACCAATACCTGGGCTTGTATCTACTTTGGCTGTCTCTGGGACTCTGCTGAGGCATACATAAGAGCAACCCCTCTGATGACCTCCTGACTCTTTTTTGGATACTCATAGCCATATAACCTCATTTGTCCTTTCCATTTCCTCCTTTTATTTAAGGTCAAAAAGCATTTTTTAATACCTGATTTTACTTGTCCTGAGCAGAAGACTAACCAAGTTGCTCATGGGATGTAAAACAGCTGAAGGTGATTTCCAGCAGATTTACTATGATGCAATATGTCTTGTCAAGTCTTTCTTTTACTGACTCAAAGTCCATAACAAAGAATGCTTAGTCCTGTGCTTCTGATCCCTTTCTACTTATGCCATCAAAGCCATCTGTTCGTAGTAGCTGCATCCTGGAATATTAAGTCTAGGACCAACATCCCATTTTTTTCAGATATAAACAAAATTCATATATAGTAATTGCTAGTGTTTTTCTCTCATAAAGAATGCAATGTATAAAAATGGTTAGAGAGCTCTCTAAACGTATATGTTCTAGTCATCCTTGAAAATGGAAAGAATTTCAGACCCTCCAAATGTTTGAAATTTCAGATTTAGGATGGAAGGAGGGGGGAATAGAGAAGCTAACCTTTGAGCTCCTGAAATAATCATCTTGCTTGCCTCTTTTGCTTTCATGCTTTTGCCCCTATTTCACCCCCAGGTCAGCAAACAGACTGTTCAACACTGTAGTTATTCGAAGATTTGACAACACAGAAGTGAAAATCCATGACAACCACTTAGTCAGCAGAGGGGCTAATTTTGTGCTTCTGCTGACCACAGCAAGTTTCTTTATGTGATTCTGATGCTAATGCATGTTCAGTACATATAAAAAGAGACAGAAACGTGTTAGGAAATCTGCTAGTGATGCAGGAAAAAAGGGAGAGAGATTAAGAGGCCAATGATATCATCCCTTCCTTATCTCAAGGTGAGGTAGGGATGCCTCCTTCAGACAGGAGAGATCACAGAAGTGGATATTTTGTCTTTTGATCTTAGAGAACAAACCAGTGTTTCTGCTTTTCTACTACATCTGGCTTGATAAAGAGAAAAATCTGTGTGTTGGGGGATGGGCCCTGAATAGCTGATGTCCTTTTATTCCTTGCCTTCCAATAGGCAACACTGATTTCTTCTTGGTTTGCTATTTTCTGGATTTTTATTAAATTACCATATAAGATAATGTATGTTAAAAATGGATACTGGTGAGCACACAACGTGTTTATTGAAACACGACACATTCCTTCCTAGTGATAATTAAATTTCCTATCATATTTCTAAAATGTGACTTTGCAATTGAGAAATGAAAAGAGAAAATCATAACTAGTACAAGACAGCATCATGACTTTTCCCTAAAGGATGACCACAAAAGTCAGAATTTTCTATAATATAATAGTACAAGAAGTCACCACCTCTCTTTACCTGGCTAAGTCTGCCCAGATCCTGTACTGATGACGATTTTGGCTGACACTATTCTTATGCATTGAAAAGGTTTTAAGGCTTGAGATGAAAGGCTGTCTTCCAGCAGGCTAGGAAGGCAGGCGAATTGGGCAATTTTAGGAAAAGAAGAAAACTGTCATCTTTTCCTTCACAAAATGGAATGAGAGACTTTTCACATAGGGATAACTTTTAACATAGAGATAAACTGAGTGATTAAGAAGACCAAATAGTGTTCTTTATTTGTTCTTTCATTTATCATTTATTAACCAATAGTTATTAAATGCCCATTTTATGTGAGATATTGTGCTAGAAATACAGAGAAATTACACAGGGGTGTTATTTACTTAAGGAGCTCAATTTCTAGTAGAATAGACAGACATATTAAGTAATAATGACAATATAGTGTATAAATAAAGACATTTACAAGATACATAGTATAAGAGAACAGAAAATGTTGCTTTTTCCATGTATTTGGGGTGAAGACTGGGTCAGAAAAGGCTTTACAGAAGCTGGGATGTATGATGTGGATCTTGAAGAATGGATAGGGATATTTGTTAAAAAATTTAAAACTGTTTATACCCCATGGCCCAGAAATTTTACTTATAGAATACCCAGGATAAATATCCTAAGGAAATAAGCAGGCATATATAAGGGAATTATTGCAACAATGTGTAAGAGAAAAAAATCTTGGAGGAAAAATGCAATAGTCAATAATATAGCACTGAGTAAGAAAAATTATGATACATCCACACTGTGGAATAGTTGGAGTAACTGTTAGGAGAAACGCTTGTTATATTGCTGTGTCAAAGTAGGAGATATTGGTAAGTATGTACAATTTGATTCCAAGTGTGTGTGCACATATGCACACACTTTGTGCATGTATGTCATACATATGATGAGATGAAAGGTAAAATTTCAAAATGCTAGGTGTATTTATTTTTGAATAGTAGGTATCTTAATTTCCCAGGGCAGCTGTAACAAAGTGTCACAAACTAGCAAGTTTAGACAACAGAAATTTATAGTCTCACAGTTCTGGAAACTGGAAGTCCAAAATCAAGGTATTGCCTAGGCCAGGGTTCTCTTAAACCCATAGAGGAAAATCCTTAGGTCACATAGGCAACCCGTGACAGTAGAAGTATGGGTGATTTTTATTGCTTTCTTTGTGCTTTCCTGAAATTTCCTTTTTAAATAAATTAGGACATATCAATCATTTGGGTAGCCAGGAAAATTACTTTCTGTAAAAAAAATAATAGCAAACTGATCTCTAGTGAGAATAAAAACACAGAAAGCTTACGTTTTCAGGTATTAAAATTTCAAACTTTTCTCAAAAGTATACTGATTATAGGTTCAAATAAAAGGGGCATAAGAACCATGTGTAGGAAAGTTATAAATGAGTCCAACTCCAATACTTTGGGGATAATCTATCATATATTCCATGGTAAGGCCCACTGACAGGGTGCTGAATTCCTGGGGTTGTCTGCCCTACTTATAATGTCCAGATGTCTCTAGAGCCCTCAAGAACTCCCTTCTTGAGGCATGATTTACTGCAGTAGGCAGTGAGAGCCTCCAAAGACATGCATAAGCATAACGTCTGGAATGAACTGCCAACTCACTTTGAAATAGCTTAACCATAAAAACTCATTTGTATGGAATATTTCCCCTTTTGGTTAGGGTCTTTTTCATAATGCATCATGAGTTGTTGCTTGGTAATAATCCCTCAGTGCCAGGGAGGCTCATCCCCAGGAGTCATGGCCTACTCCAGGGGGAAGGTAGTGCATTTGTACGCTGAGTTTGGCTTAGAGAGAGGCCACATTTGAGCAACAAGGAGGTGTTCAGGAGGTAACTCTTAGGCTATATACATATTATTAGCCTAAGTTTCAATTTCACAAAATAAGGTTCCTAAGTACAAGCATCAATATCAAGGGCCTGGTGTATTGGTCTGTTCTCCTTTGCTAGGTACTGCCCATGTACTCTAGGGATTCTTGGCACTCTATTATGTAGCAGGACTCTCCAGGAGGGGATGTGCCCCAGAGACTTAAATAATTCAGCTGTTCATATGCCATTTGAGCCCTGAATCTTAGCAAAGTTGCAGCCAACACCTCTAATGCATCAAATTTACCCAGGACAACTAACAAAAGGATGATGGTCAACACCTATCCCCCAAAACAGAGATTAGCTACAACTGCAAGTAAGACTGCTCTACCCATCTGCCCTATGAGATCTAAGCCCCTTCTCAATAGGAAGCAGAGTGGGCATCACCATCCCCAAATCCTCAAGACTGAGGAATGAACAAACATAAGGGGGGAATGCAACTGTGGACTAAAGTAGACATTACTATTCTAGTAATGGAAGTACTTGTAACATTGATAGAAAGGTAGTGGTCACCAGAGGTTCTGAGAGGAGGGAGAGGGAAGAATAGGTGTAACATGGGGTATTTTTTGGACTTCGGTATTATTCTGCATGATATTGCGATGATATATATACAGGCCAATATACACTTTGTCAAAACCTATAAAATTGGGTGGCGCAATGTATAACCATAATGTAAACTATAAACCATGATAAACAGCAGTAATTCAATATGTGTTCATCAGTGTTACAAATGTATCACACTAATGAAAGATGTTATTAGTTGGGGAAAGTGTGGGAGGGGGAGGCAGTGAGTTATATGGGAATCCCCTATATTTTTAATATAATATTTATGTAATCTAAAAAAATAATGAAAGAAACAGAGTATTTTGAGAGGAGTGGTGTTTAAGGGACAAATAGGATAATAATTTCCCTAAATTTTTCCCATTATCTCCTTAGATCTAGAAAATCTGCAGATCCTGAGGACAGCTTTCTGTCTTCTTGGACCATAGTATTTTGGCCTGCCTCTGCCTTCATCAGATTATACTCCACTGCTTTATCTCAGTTTACCTGAATGATGCTTAAAGAAAATAATCCTGTTCCCATTTCCTATCGAAATATTTTTAAGAATATTTTGTCCTCTCTATTCCCCCTATCCTCATGGGGACTTTCTTTTATAGAAAAAAAAAATCTGAAAAGCACATTGCTTCCTCTTAAGAACTGCTTTGATATTTAACTATTTTTGCTAAAAAAAAAAATGGTATAATTTACACCAGTTTCACTTAGGCTATTAGGAAGCTTAGGAAATATGTGGGATACTTTATTTTATCAGCTTCTTACATCTTATGGCCAAAATCTAGGCTCATGAAAAAGTTTCATCCTGCACAGTAACTCTAATAAATTCTTTATGGATGTCTGGAGCACTGCCTGAGTAAAGTTATAGCATACAGACTCAAAGGAAAGACTGCTGAGATTAATTGTTTATTCTGCCATCAATGAGGATATGAGGGAGGTGGCAGGAATGCTGTGTCTTTGTTAATCATGGCTGAGGTATTCAAGTTCTGTTTGTTTACCTGAGTTCACTTTTAACTCTCTTGTTCTTCAGTCCCAAGTTTCTGATTTCTTTCTTAGCATCTTTGCCATATAATTTTGTATCAATTTCCCCAGGAAATTTGTTTGTGGATTACTTCAGAGTGATAATCAACTTCTTTAAAACTCTGGGTAATATTTGAAACACAGGGCAAGCAATCTTTTAACAAAGTAATAATGAGCAATTTATCACAAATACTCCGAAGTATATCTATGTATCATACCGTAAGTATAACTAATGCATGAACACATTAGGGGACCTCAGTCTGCAAAACCTATTTGAATCCTCATTTCATATTTACTGGCTCTTAATTTCTCTTTTCCTAAACAGCAATGGAGCTTGTTTTCTTATATCTTCCCCAGGACTCCAGAGGATGGACTAAATTTAAGAAAAAGAATTCCTTCTCAGCATTGTCTGGGTCAAACCAGTATCATTCTTTTCCACTGAGTATTGAGGATGTGCCAGGCCCCCTTTTGTGTGCCAGGAATTCAGTAGTAAAGGCAGATATGCATCATCCCTGTCCTCATGGAACTTATAGCCTAGATTCTGCTTCCTTGAACCAAAATATCTTCACTTTGTCCTTGGGAGGCCATGATGGTGGTAGCTGTACCTGTCGATCAAGGGACCACGTGTTACAAACATAACCCCTAATATCATTGGGCTTGGAGGGGGTCATTACTTACTTTTCTTGTCTCTATCCTTCTAACCATCTGTTTTGACTTGGAGAGTTCCTTCTTCTTATTCATTCAGTGCTAATATGTCCACTCAATCAAGCAATACCTTTCACCATTCCCAATTATATCAGTGCATTTAAGTGTTTATAATAAGCTGTCCCATTTTCTATTTATAATGAGGCAGAATAAAAAATATTCTAACAAAAACCTGAATCATATGGACATGCCTATTCTATATACTCAGAACAGAATTATTAAATATAAGGAGATCTACAAGTCTCCTAGAAACTGATACTATGTTTAGCACAAAACTCCAGTATTTAAACGTATCCCGTCTCTTGTTGTTTTTTTTTCTGTGCCCTTATCTTCTGTACTTTCTTTTCCTTTCTACTACTCTATGACACTAAGCAATGCTCCTGTCAATCAATTAGATTTGTGTTCTTTATGACATTAAGCCTTTGGCAGAGTTGATTTTTGATGTTTTGCTCAGGAACTTTTGTCCTTACAGAGAAACTATGAAACTTGTTGAGCTACATGATGATGACAACTTTTGCTCGAAAATTTAGAGTGGCTGCTGTTGGTGGCTAGAGGTGTTTCTCCTTTCGTGGCTGAATTCGGTCAATGTGACAGTTGGTTGGATGGAGCCAGGAGGCCATTTAAAATTTTTTTAAAAAGCAAAATAAAAACCTGACTCAATAAAGATTTTTAACCAAAAAAATTTAATTGAAAAGATGCCTTAACTTCTCATTAAACTTTGAAATGCTATTCCCTTAGGCCTGGGGATTTGCTTGATTCTAAATCTCTGCTGAAACAGCTTCCAAAGTGTGCTTGATTCAACTGGGGATTATATGTAAAAGGGGCATTCAATCTATGCTATCTTTAGGAGAGTTAGCCTCCTGAAAGTTCACTATTTCTTTCCTGCCTGAAATATATGAGAAAAACAAAGCAAAACATTTAACTGCCTTTGAGTTGCTGAGAATCCCAAGCCTTCCCAGGTGATTCCCATCTGTGTAAAACTCTGCATAGAAATGGAGAAGGAGTTGAAGGAAATAGCAAAGCTAAACTCTGAAGGTTAGCGTTTGTCCATGAACTCCACATCAGTTATTTAAAATATCACCGGGAGCCTCTCCAGGTTGGCTCTTGTAATCTTTACTGGCGTGGTCTAGTGATGGCTCAGTTTATTACTACTTCATAACAATGGAGCTTACCACAAGAGTCAAGCATGCAGTGAGCTCTCTTGGTTATTAATTGTTCAAGAGCCGTAGTTAGCTCCCTCAATTTCCTACAATCCTGAATTCCAGACTCCAGTGATACTTAAACAAAACCTCTAAGTTTTGCCCCTTCCTTTGTGTTCAATTTCTTCTCTGTTGGGAATGTCAGGGAAGTCTTTAGCTAAAGGTGCAAGAGTCTCTTTTCATTGTAGGAGCAAAGCAAGATTCACAAAATGTGAGGTGATTTAAGGTTAATGTGGCAATTTTGGCAGTTATCAGTTGCGTGAACAGCTCTAGCTTCAGTACACTCGCCACCTCACATTTCCACAGTCAATACAGCAACAGAGCTGGAAAAGATTTTGAAAGGATAGTTGGCTCAGTTTCATGCCTTCGGCAAGGTCAAGGCTAACTGTCAGGTCCAACAAAGGACATACTCCAGTAGAAGCAGCTGCAACAGTGATTTTCAGTACCAGCACACTTGACTCTGCAAAGGAAATCATCTTTGAAGCTTTCCCACTTCCCTTCTTCTGAAACCCTTTTCCATTTTCTCAACTCTTCTACCAGCCTGTCAAGTATGGTGTTCCTTCGATAGTCAAAGCTACCTTGGTCATCTACTCAGGCTCTCCCCTCTCTTGTTTCTGTCCCTGGGGCTCCAATTTTTAAATATTAGTATGCATCAGAATTACCTGGAGTGATTATTACAGAAATTGTGATGAGCATTACTTCTGGGGAAGAGTTACCCTGGGATGGGGAGGAGAGCACAGCAAGTTATATATTATTGGTAAATATTTCACTTGTGAAGTGAGTTTGTGAATAGCCATTGTATTTTTTTTTTTAAAATACAGCAACAAAATCAACAATAAATAGTTCTTGAACTGAACTTAATCACTGTGATTAAGTTTTTCTTCTCATTATTCTAAGCATATCATTTTTAGTGTCCTATATATCCTTGTTGGCCTTGTTCAGAATGAGATAAATAAGATATTTATGATATTAAGGTCAATTTCTAAATTAATAGAGTAAGTAGGTTAAATCACTGAATAGAAAATTTTCTCTCCTCCGAATTTCTTCCATCTCCTTTATTCCCCTATACCTTTAAATGAGCTGTTAGCAAGCAGGAATCAGCAAGTTGGTATTTTATTTCTAGGAGACTGTGAAATTTGGGCATACGTCATCTTCTTTCCTAATGATAATGTATTAGTCAGCCAAAAGGGTGTGATGCAAAGTACCAGAAATCTTTTGGCTTTTATAAAGGGTATTTATTTTGGGTAAAAGCTTGCAGTTAGGAGGCCCTAAAGAGTCTAACTCAAGGCTATTTTCTCACCAAAGTCTGTTGCCATGTGTTGAAGCAAGATGGCAGGAGATAACAGCCTGGCCTGTCCTTTATTCTTCCCCTTAAGGCTCTGTGGCTCATCTTCTTTTAATCTCACCTATAGGCTGACATAGGGCTCATCTCTCTTCCCAGGGCTTTAGTTGTTTGAGTCTTTTCCTTTCTGTAACATGGACTGAAATGACCAAGTTCTCTCTTCTGTGTGTCTTCATGAATGAGTGTTCATTTATGTCAGCCCAGGAAGGGGGCAGGGAGTCAACCTTGAGTCATGCTCTAATCTTAACATCATTTATTCAAAGATATCCCTCAGCCAAATCTAATACAATCAAGGGTATCACACCCAGGGGAACAGACCAGTTTACAAACATAATCCTTCTATTTTGGAACTCATAAACAATATCAAACTGCTATAAATAATAATACAAATATTAACAACTCAGAACAAAGTAGTATGTACTGAAGTGCTACTGCATTCCTGGATGTGTGGCAGAGTTCAAAGTCTTTATATACATTCACCAACTTTAGTATTGCTATTACTATCCACCTTTGACAGATGAGGAAACTGAAGTGCCAAGGTTAAATGAATTGCTGTGAGTCACACAACTATTAAGTGGAAGGATCAGGATTCAAGCTTTGCAAGTCTGACTCTGTGCTCTTACCTCTGAATTACAGAGATTATACTTCTACATATTTTGATAGCAGTGTAAACCAAGTATCTTGGTGTTGTCTAGCCAAGGAGATGCAGATGTGACTCTAAGCCAAATAGAGACTGGATTTAAGAAATCACATACTTTTTTAGATTCCCCTTCCCCAAATGTTTCTAGAGATTGCTAGGAGTTATCAAATTACCCTTTCATGAGTGGCAGTTTAACATTACTGTGGCGAGTTATGGTGGGGCTGGGTCCCTTCAGGTCTTTATCCATACCACAGGCTGCCACACTAAGCTGTACTTGCTCTTGTCAGGTTTCTGCCACTGTGTTTGTATTTACCACTTTGCATTTGTCTTTATTGAATTTGGATTATTTCCTACAATTTGCTTTTATTAAAATTAATTTTTTCTAGGGGGGTACAGAGATAGCTCAAGCAGTTGAGCACTTAACTCCCATATGGGAGGTCCCAGGTTCAGTTCCTGGTGCCTCCTAAAGAAGACAAACAAACAACAAGCAAAAACAAAGAGTGAAAACAATGAGCAGACAATGAGCAAAAACAATGAGGAGGTAACTGGCAAAAATAAATGAGCAGGGAGCAGATGTGGCTCAAGTACTTGAGCACCCACCTACTACATGGGAGGTCCTGGGTTTGGTTCCCAGTGCCTCCTAAAGAAAAAACAGACAATGAGCAAAACAACAAACAAATAAAAAACACAATGATCAGACAATGAGCAAAAACATCAAGCAAACAGATGAAGGAGCCAACTCAGGGGCATGGGGTGGAACTAAAAAAATAACTTTTTATTATGTATCATAAACAAATACAAATGTAGAGAGAATAGTGTCCCATGTGCCCATTTACCCATTACCCAGCTCTAACATCAACTCCTGGCCAATTCTGCTTCATCCATATCCTCCCCCTTTGCTTACCCAAGATTACTGTGAGGCAAATTCCAGATAGCTTATATTTTATTCATAAATATTTCAGTGTGTCTTGATAAAAAAAAAGATATCTTTAAAAATAACAATTAAAACATTATCATGTTGGGAAGCAGATTTGGCTCAACTGATAGAGCATCCACCTACCACATGAGAGATCCAGGGTTCAAACCCAGAGCCTCCTGACCCATGTGATGAACTGGTCCATGTACAGTGCTGATGCGCGCAATGAGTGCCATGCCACGCAGAGTGTCCCCGCCTAGGGGAGCCCAATGCGCAAGGAGTGCGCACCATAAGGAGAGCCGCCCAGCGTGAAAAAAGTGCAGCCTGCCCAGGAGTGGTACCTCACATACAGAAAGCTGTCACAGCAAGATGATGCAACAAAAAAAGAGATGCAGTTTCCCAGTGCCAATGACAAGAATACAAGCGGGCACAGAAGAACACACAGCAAATGGACACAGAGCAGACAACTGGGGTGGGGGGAAGGGGAGAGAAATAAATTTTTTAAAAAATCTTTTAAAAAAATAATTTTAAAAAATTATCATGTCTAAAATAACTAACAATAATTCCTTAATACTATCAATTATCTGGTTGGCATTAAAATTTCCTGAATTGTTTCATAACTTTTAGCAGTGTGTTTGTTAACACCAGTATCCGGATAAGTTATACGGATTGCAATTTCTTGATGCATCTCTTAAAATTCTTTAATCTATAGGTAATCTCTCCATCTCTTTCTCTATAACTTTTTTCCTACAATATATAATGTACAAAATCCTAGAAACACACACACCCTCTATACTGACTCAAGAAGAAATAGCAGATCTCAAGAAAGCAATTACTAGTAAAGAGAATGAATCAATAGTAAAAATCCTTCCAACAAATAAAAGTCCAGGACCAAATGGTTTCACAGGGGAATCTTACCAAACATTCCAAGAAAAATTAATACCAATTCTGCTTGAATTCTTCCAAACATTTAAAGAGGAGGGAACACTCTCTAAATCATTCCATACTCAATATCACCCTCATCCCAAAGCTAGATAATAATACCACAAAAAAGAAAATTATACACCAGTATATCTCATGAATATAGACAAAAAATCCTTAGCAAAATATCACCAAACTGAATCCAACAGTACATTAGAAGCATTATACACCATTATCAAGTGGGATTTATTCCAAGTATGGAATGGTGATTTGACATAAGACAATCAATTAATGTAATATACCACATAACAGAATGAATGAAAAAATCATATGATCATCTCCATTGATGCAAAAAAGGCATTTCACAAAATCCAGCACACCTTCTTGTAAAAACCCATAGAAAACAAGAAATAGAAGGAAACTTCTTCCACATGATAAAGGGCATATATAAAAACTCACAACTAATATATTTAATGGTGAAAAACTGAACATGTTCCCTCTATGATCGGGAAAAAGACAAGAATGACAATGGTCACCAATGCTTTTCACCATTGTACTTGAAGTTCTATCCAGTTCTATCCAGAGCAATTAGGCAAGAAAAAGAAATAAAAGGCATACAAATTAGAAAAGAAGAAATAAATTTTTCTCTCTTTGTAGATTTTCTGTATATTGAAAATCCAGAAAAATCCACAACAAAACTACTAGAGCTAATAAATGGATTAAGCAAAATGCCAGGGTACATGACCAAAAATCAGTAGTGTTCCTATATAGTAATAATGAACAATCAGAAGAAGATATCAGGAAAAAAATTCCAATTCCAATAGCAACTAAAAGAGTCAAATATCGTTTACATCATGTTTTATAATCTGCACTGTATAACTTTATCAGTTTTGACAAAATGTATAATAGCTGTTATCTGCCATTGAAATATTATGCAGAACAATTCCAATGTCTCAAAAATGACCACAGTTAGTAGTAATGCTTCAATATGTGTTCATCAATTGTAACAAATGTACCGTACTAATGAAAGATATTGTTAATGGGGGAAAGTTTGGGGGTGAGGGAGTAGGGTATATGAGAATCCCCTATATTTTTGATGTGACATTTATGTAATCTAAAGCTCCTTTAAAAATAAAAACTTTTTAAAAAAGAATCACATACATAGTAATAAATCTAACCAAGGATGTAAAAGAATTGTACACAGAAAACTACAAAACTTTGCTAAAATAAAAGATGACATAAATAAATGGAAGGATGTTCTGTGTTTATGGACTGGAAGGCAAATATTGTTAAGATTGTTAAGATTCTACCCAAAGTGATTTACAGATTCAATGCAATCCCAATAAAAACTCCAATAGTTTTCTTTGCAAAAATGGAAAAGCTATCATCAAATTAATATGGAAGGGTAAGTGGCCCCTATTAGCTAAAGCCATCTTGAAAAAGAAGAATGAAATTGGAGGACTCACACATCCCAATATTAAAACTTATTACAAAGCGTGGGTAATCAAAACAGTATGGTACTGGCATAAGGACAGACATATAGACCAATGGAATTAAATTGAAAGCCCCAAAATTAACCTTCATAGTTTTGGTCAACTGATTTCTGACAAGGCAATAAAGGCCACTTAATTGGTAAAGAACAGTTACTTTAAGAAATAGTCCTGGGAAAACTGATTGCCATTTGCGAAAGAATGAAGGCGGACTCTTATCTCACACCATATACAAAAATCAACCCAATGGATCAAAGAGCTAAATATAAGAGATGAAACTATAAAACTCCTAGAAGAAAAGAAGAAAACAGAGAAGCATCTTCTGGGCCTGTGTAAAGTAATGGTTTCTTAGACTTCACACCAGAAGCACAAGCAACAAGAGAAAAAATGGATAGATCTTACTTCCTGAAAATTAAAATATTTGTTATCAAAGGACTTTATCATAAAAGTAAAATGTCAGTCTACACAATGGGGGAAATATCTGGAAAACATATATCCATTTGGGGTTTAATATCAATAATATATAAAGAAGTGCTACAATCCAACAACGAAAAGATGAGCAACCCAATTAAAAATGGGCAAAGTTGAAGAGACATTTCTCCATGGAAGATATTCAAATGACACAAAAGCACTTGAAAAGATGCTCAACATCATTAACCTTTATGGAATGCAAGTCAGAACCATTTCACACCCATTAGGATGGCTACTATTAAAAATATGAAAACATACAAATGTTGGATAGGGTGTGGAGAAATAGGAACACTTGTTCATTACTGGTAGGAATGTAAAATATTGCAGCTGCTGTGGAAGACAGTTTGATAATTCATCTGAAAGTTAAACATAGAATTGCAAAGACCTGGCACACATCTAGATATATACCCAAAGAATTGAAAGCAGGGACTTGAACAGATATTTTCACACCTAAGTTCATAGCGGCATTATTCATAATTGCCAAAAGATGAAAGTTAACCAAGTGTCCATCAACTGATGAATAGATAAACAAAATGTGTTACATATACATTCAGTAGAATATTATTCAACCATGGAAAGGAATAATGTTCTGATACATGTGACACATGGATGAACCTTGAAGACATCATATTTAGTGACATAAGCCAGACACAAAAGGACAAATATTATATGATCTCACTGATATGAAATAATTCAAATAAGCAAACTCATAGAGTCAGAATCTAGAATATAGGTTACCAGGGCCTGGGTTGGAGGTAGGGAATTGGGAGTTAATGCTTAGATTTTACATAGTTTCTATTTGAAATGATGGAAAAGTTTTGGTAATGGATGATGGTAATGGTAGCACAGCATCGTGAACATAATTAACAGCATTGAATCATATATCTGAATGTCATTAAAAGGGTAAATTTTTGGTTGTATATATGTTACTACAATAAAAAATAAAATATAAATTCATTGGTCTCTATAACACAGTGAATCATAGATTAAACCATGGTCTATAGTTAATAGTACAAGTAAAAGATTTTGCTTTCATCAGTTGTAGCAAACGTATCACACTAATGCAATGTATTAAATAAGGTGTGTAAAAATCCTGTACTTTATGCTTGATTTTTGTGTAATCCCACAATATTTATAATTAAAGAATGAAAAGAAAAATTACAGACTGGGAGAAAATATTTCAAATCATATGTATCTGACTAAGTCCTTTGTTGCGGATTGGATCATGTTCTCAAAAGGCACATTCAGTTTCTAATCCCTGGTCTTATGAGTATGAACCCACTTGTAAATAGGACCATTGAAGATAAAGTCATACCTTCGTACTCAACTGTTTTGAAACATGTTGAATTTGGTACTCAATGCATTTTGACTTGAAAATTTGTTGTCATTTTCTTGGTACTCAATGTGCAAACTAGAACTCCTTGGTGTCAGTTGCCTTGTGACTTGCTACCCTTTCCAGCTGAAACAAAGGGTCACGGGTTAGTCACATGGTCTTATCTTAGCTTCTGTGGTCATTTTGTGTATTTTTGCTTTTTTTTTCTTATCACGGACCCTAAGAAAATGTGGAGTGACAGCACTGAGCAGAAAAGAAAATTCCTTCACACCACCATTGAGCAAAAAAAGAGAAATAATAGGTAAATATGAGAGCAGTGTTTGCATTACTGATCTTGCTAGGGAATATGGTATGCTTAGAAAAATGTTCTCCAACCTCACTAAGAATAAAGAAATGATAAAAAGGCTGATGTTGGGAACGGAGTTTAAGCAGTCACAAAGCAACTTTCCCAAAAACTCAAGGAAGTTGAAAAGCTGTTATTAATTTTGGTAAACTAGAAGCAGTTACCAGGCGACAGTGTATGGGAAGCATGATATGTGAGAAAGCAAATGTGTTGCATCCGGTTTTTTGAAAAACAACCCGGAACTGAGTGATGAGAATGTTGAAGTTTTTAAGGCCAGCCATGTCTGGTTTGATAATTTTAAAAAGAGGACCAGCCTCCAGAGTGTTGTGAAGCATGGTGAGCAGTAAGTACTAATAAAAAGGCTACTAATGAATTCGTCAGTGAATTTCAAGACTACATAGAGGCTGAGACTTTAATTTCTTACCAGCTTTTTAACTGTGATGAGACTGAAGTGTTCTGGGGAAAAAAAATGCTGAGTGGAAGGTACATCACATAAGAGAAGGCATTACCAGGTCAGAATTTGTGGCCAGAAGCTGTAACTCAGAGAGATTTGCAAGGGTTTGAGACTGATCCCACACCGGCAGGTACAGAGGGTACATTGGGCAGGATGTTATATCTTTGGGCTAAACCACGGGTCTGAAGGTTGATGCTGCTGATGTTGAGGAGTTGGTGGAGGAAACTCGTAAAGAACTCAGCACTGAAGAGCTGCAAGGAACCAAAGGAGCAGCAACAAGAGGCAGCTGAAGAGATTTCTTCAGGTGAGACGTTAAGAGAGGCTGTCCTCAGTTCCTTGCTGAAAGAAATGTGTGCAAAATGAGCAGTTCCAAACTTTGTGAGTAGTGCCATCCAGACAAAACTCTGACAAGCAGAAATGTGAATTCATTATTTATTGAATAACCAAACAATTTCAAGCTTTCGAGGAATTCTGAAAAGAAGACAGAAGCAGTCATCACTGGATTCGTTTTTAGAGAAGGTGACAAAGAGTATGTTAGAGCTTGTGGTGCAAGCTGAATACAGGCAGAAAAAAGGATGAACACCCAAAGTGCAAGTGCCTGATGTTCTATTGGAGGGGGACTGTCCTTCCAAACAACACTCCATGTAACCTCCCTCCTCACCACTCTCCTCCCACCATCCCATTAGGCCATGGACTCTTCTCAGTACAGGGAAAGTTAAGTTTTTATTTTATTTAATCTAAGTATTTATTAATTTTTAGGTTTATTTTTCAAGTAAAGTAAGGATATACAACCCTATCTTTTTACATATTGCCTTTAAATGTGCATTGTTTTTGGTTTAGGAATGCATTGTTTATTTACATTTTTACTTTTGGGAAAATTTTGTTTGTTACTCATCATTTTTGATATGCATCATGCCTCCTGGAACCAATTAACAATGAGTATTAAGGTACCACTGTATTGTGATTAGTAAAGGTGTGGCCTAACTGAATGAAGGTGGGCCTTAATCCAATATGGCTGAAATATTTATAGGCAAAGATAATTGGATGCAGGAGAAAATGATAGGAGGAGAAGTTGGAAGTCAGCCTGGAAGAGCGAAGTGGTTTCAGCATTCCGAGAGAATCCCCATCTCTACTTCACACAGCCACTATCTCCTGAGGAATTCAATGAGAACCTTCATCTGAGTCCCTGGTTTGCAACCTGCCCTGCAGAAATTTGGACTCGTGCTTCCCCTCGGTCCTGTGAGACAATTTTATAAAATATCACACTATTTACAGATATCTCCTATCAGTTCTGTTTCTTCAAGAAATCTGGCTAATACAAATGGGAAAGCCAAGGACTGCCAACCAGCCAGAGGACTCCCGACCCTGGGAGCATGAAAGCTTTCCATTCTTTGAAACTGTGAAGCAATAAACTCCTGTTGTTTAAGCCAAACCATCGTGTGGTATTTGTCATAGCAGCCAGGAAATTAAGGCTTCCTTTTATTCAGAATATATAAACCTTAACATTACAAAATTAAACAATCCAATTAAAAAATGGGAAAAAGACATTCATGGATTTTTAATGAAGATGATATATGGATGGCAAATAAACATATGAAACATCATGCAACATCTAATAGCCATCAGAGAAAAGTAAATGAAAACCATAATGAGATATTTCTACATACTATGGCAAAAATGAAAAATAATGACAACATCACAAATTGGTGAAGATGCAGACAAATTTATCACTCATACATTGCCAGTAGGAATGTAAAATAGTACAACCTCTTTCGAAAATAGTTTGGAAGTTTCTTCCAAGACAAAAATGAACATTGTATCAAATGTACCATACTAATGTAAAGTGTTAATAATAGGGTGGTATATGGAAATCCTGTATTTTCTACATTATTGTTTCGTAAACCCACAAACATTTACCCAGAGAAATTAAGATTATTTTCACACAAGAACTTGTACGTGAATGCTCATAGCAACTTTATTATTAGTCAACCAATATTGGAAACTACTCAATGGTGAACTACCATTCACCATTCAATGGGTGAATGCTTAACCAAACCATGGTGCATTCATGCAATGGAACGCTATTGAGGAAAAAACAAACAAACAAACAAACAAAAATTCTCTATTGATACAAGCAATTTGCATAAAAGTTGAGGAAATTATGGCTAAGTGAACAGTCGATCTTGAAAGATAAAATGCTGTGGGATTTCATTTATGTAAATTATAGAAATAGAGAACAGACTAGTAGTTGATAGGGGTTAGGGATTGGAGGTGAGGGGATGGGTGAGTCTATAAAGAAGTAGAATGAAGCATCTTGTGATGGTAAAGTTGAGTATCTTGTTTTTAGTTGTGGTTATACAAGACTGCACAAGATAAAACTGCATAGAATTGTAAGCACACGCACAATATAAGTAGGAAGAAATGTTTCTAGATTAAAAACATTAAACCCCTCAAAATTAAGAAATAAAAAATAAAAAAATTTATGAAACTTGATATTCTTGAGAATCAAACGTTTTTCAAAACAAGTTTAAAAAATTGAATTTGAGCTCAACCCAGTATCAAGAGGAGGGTTTTACACAAGTGTCAGAATACTGGAAGGTGGAGTCCATGAGGGGGCTCATCGTTGAAGACTGCTTATGATCTGTGTGGCATTCCTAGACTTGGCTTTCAGTAAAATAGAGATAATACACCTTCTAAATCAATGTTTGAAGGGTTAGAGATATATGAAAAATGGCAATTGGAATTCAATCAATAAATAGTAGTGATCATAGTCATTTCCTGGTCTTAAATCAATAAGAAAAAAAAAGGCTTTTCTGTGAAGCGCCTGTTGAAAATCATGCATTGTATACATTGTATGGACTAGAAACATACAATGTATACATTGCCCAAGATATGTCAAATTAATACATGTAATAATTTTTCCAGAATTAATGCCATAACTTTCCTGATGAGTTACTATGCTTTGTGAATATTTTTCAAAAAATGAAAAATGTTTCCATTTCTTTCTTGGCATTCTGACACTTGGAGCCAAATTTATGCTCAGAATGTTGTTTCATATTTTTTAATCCAAAAATATTACCTTTCAAGATATGCTCTAATTTTTAATCAATAAATAATCTTATTGGCAACTTAACAATTTAAGTTTTTCAAGATTCAAGTAGAAGAATGTTAAAATATATAGTCCTTTGCTTTCTCTTAAAGTTTCTGCAAAGCCACTATTTTAAATACATTTTTAAAGTATAGCATGAATAAACATAAGTGTAGAAATCATAAGTCAATACCTCAATGCACACAAAATGAACAAATCCACTAAACCACTACTTTCACCAGGAAATACAGCATTGCTATCATAGCAGAAGCTCTCCTTGGTCCCCCTTCCCATCATTACTCACCCTTTTCCAAAGGTATTGCTTTTCCTATTTCTAATCCCACAATGAGTTTTTAATATTTTGAACTTTATCTAATCAAATCATACAGTATGTACTCTTTTGTATCTATTTTATATTAACTATCTGTGTGAGATACATCCATGTGGTTGTGCAGAGCAACAGTTTCTTCATGTGCACTATTGTAGAGTACCACTGTATGAATATGGACTTAATTTATTCTACTTTTGCTGGACATTTTGATTTTTCCCACTATGGGGCTACTATACGTAGTACTGTTAGAAATATTCATGTGCACGTCTTTGGAAAACATGCTCACGAATTTTGTGGGGGGAACTACAACCAGATATGCAATGGCAAGTTCAAAGAATATGTCTAGGTTTAGCATTCATAAATATTGCCAAACTGTCTTCCAAATTTGCACTCCTAGCAGCAGTGTATGAAGCTTATTGTATACCATATTCTAGCTTACACTTGCTATTATTAATCTATTTAACTTTAGTCATTCTTGTTGGTATATTGTGATATCTCTTAGTAGTTGTAATTTGAATCTCCATGGTGTTTAATGAGCCTAGAAATCCTTTCAGATACTTAATGGCCACTTAGATTTTTTTTTTTTAAGGGAAGTTAACTTCCTTAATTCTTGATTAGTGTCCTTTTTTTGAGTCTTTTGTGGACCCCAGAAATTCCTATTCTTATTATTTATTTATTTATTTTTTTAAAATTTCTCTCCCCTTCCTACACCCCCCCCCCCAGTTGTCTGCTCTCTGAGTCCATTTGCTATGTGTTTTTCTGTGACCACTTCTATCCTTATCAGCAGCACAGGGAATCTGTGTCTCCTTTTGTTGCATCATCTTGTTGTGTCAGCTCTCCATTTGTGCGGCACCATTCCTGGGCAGGCTGCACTTTCTTTCGTGCTGGGTGCCTATCCTTACAGGGTGCACTCCTTGCATGTGGGGTTCCCCTATGCGGGGGACACCCCTGTGTGTCAGGGCACTCCTTGTATGCATCAGCCCTGCACATGGGCCAGCTCCACATGGATCAAGGAGGCCCGGGATTTGAACTGTGTACCTCTCATGTGGTAGGCGGACGCCCTATCCATTGGGCCAAGTCTGCTTCCTTTAGTTAGTTTTTTTTTTTTTTTTGATGGCATATACCCACGTGGACACTGTTGATACTCATCTCAGAATCTCTGGATTCTGATGAACATTTCTATGCATTTCTCCTCAGCTGCTGGGTGCAGTTGCTTCTTTTTATTTTTTAATGTCTCCAATTTATTATCTTTTCCACACTACAAATTTTTCACAATCCATAAGTCCTTTGCAGTTATTGAAAGCCTAACTGCAAAAAACAAGTGTCTGAATTCCTTACATCCCCCATCTTAGTTTAAGCTGGTTAATGTTTAAGTCCTTCAATCAGGTTTCAAGTCTTCCACTTGCATAAGGAATCAAGAGCCTTCTCTCTTTCAATTATATATATTTTATCATATAGCCTGCAATGCAGTAACTCATGGTGAAGGTCCTGGGAAAACAAAACAACATGATTTTTACAGTAGAGCTTGAAACTTTATAATATTCAATGCATTTATATTTATTTATTTATTTTATCTTTTAATTGTCTTTTTAAAAAGTTAATAGATCACACAAACCTTACATTAAAAATCATAAGAGGTTCCCATATACCCCACTCCCCACCCCACTCTGCTATCAATATTTTAAATTGTAATGCAGTTGCTTCTAACTGTTGCACTTGCAACTGATTCTCTTCAGAGTACTAAACTTGGGCTTGTGCAGTTTTCTTATTCAGTTCACACTTTTCTTTAATGTCTTTGGTTGGTTTTGGAATCCAAATTATGTTTGCCTAATAAAGAGTTAGGAAGTAATTCTGTTGTTTTCCAATTCTAAAGAAGAGTTTGTGTAAGATTATTTTTTTAGTGTTTTGAAAGTCATATTAAAAATTTTTCTCATTTTGACTCCTGAATTGTAATTGTTTCTCATTTCCATACATAGCTAATGACCATAGTTCTTCAATTGGTATCCCTAAGTGGACATGATGATGTGCCTAGGAGTTATGCAAAGCCACAATGTGAACACACTGCATATTCCAGGATATATGTTTATGTAAAAATCTTTTAAAATTATTTTCATAATAAGGAAAATATGAATACACTATGGAATAGAACATAAAATCCATATGACTTTTTTTTTAATTCCCCCTGCTTGTGGCTTTTTGTGTTCTGTCTGCTCTGTGTCCATTTGCTGTGTGTTCTTCTGTGTCTGTATTTATTTATTTATTTCCCCTGCCCTTGCTACTTGCTTGCTGCCTGCTCTCTGTGTCCATCACTGAATTTTTCTGCATTTTTTTTGCTTGCCTCCATTTTTGTTGTGTCACCTTGCTGAGTCAGCTTTCCGTGGTGCTTGCAGGCCGGGTGGCACTCCGCGGCGCTTTTGGGCTGGTGGCACTTGTGGGCGAGGTGGCACTCTGTGGTGCTTGTAGGCTGAGTGACTCTCTGCAGCATGCAGGTTAGCCTGTCTTCACAAGGAGACCCCAGGACATGAACCCAGGGCCATACAAATGGTAGATGGGAACCCAATTGATTGAGCCACAGCTGCTTCCCCATATGACTTTTTAAGATAAAATTTTATATAACTTCTGGCTATGTCACCGGACCTCTCAATTTTTCCTGCATTTCTTCTACATTGAGAGCACTTTGGGGTAAGAATTTGGAGAATCACTGAAATCATGTGTCTTCTATATCCAGAGGAAGGCATTATGATATAGTGGAAAGAAATGTGTAGTGAAATCAAAAGAGATGTGGGTTCAAATCTAAGGTCTGTCTCTTTTTAGCTGTATTACCTTGAACAATTTTGGTTTTTCTTTATTTTTATTTTTAAAATTTTAACTATAAGTTGGAGATAGTACAGGATAGTTATGTTGTGATACATGTACCATAACTAGCATCTAGACAAAAAATTATTTCTGGTTAATTTTGCTAAAATTTTGCAAATATCTAGGTCTGGAGCCTGGGTAAAGGTGGAAATGAAGAATGGAGAAGGAACCAGGAGAAAAAGGATCATAATATCTGATTGGGATGGAAGTCACTGGGGTAGAGGTGGGGATTAGGTAACAAAAAAAAAAGCTAATTATCAGTTTGAGTTCAAGATTTCTTTTAGTTGAAGAGCACTGTCTTATATATGCATTGACCAACCAACTCTGAACAAATAAGCATTTATTAACAGACAATCTGTTTCTAAATAAGAAGCCTCAAGTGACATGTGTGTATTAACAATTAGTTTAAGAGAATTTTGGAGTAAGAGTCAATGGAAGAGAACCTGAATTGAGTTCCTGTCTTTGTGTTTTAATTTTCCTATACTTGAATTCCCTATACACAAATATAACTTTTGGTACCAACCATTGGTATATACCAAGAAGTGCTGCTTCAAAATTGAAAAGAGTTGAGCTACAATTAATCTGTTGCTTTTTAGGCATCCTTACCAAGTTGAGCATGGCTGTTTGAGACTATTTATGATTCCTCAAAAGAGAAAAATTATGCTTGTAAACTAATCTATTCTGGGTGTGATACCCTTTGTTTATATTGGATTCAATTGAGGAGCCCTTGATTAAATTACCTATTAAGATTAAGACTTTGATTCAACCACTCAGTAAGCTTGACTCAGGTTGAATCCCCCTCCACCCCTTGGTAGGGCTAGGTAAATGGACACTCACACAAGAAGACAAATGGAAGAGGAGAGAACTTTGTCATTTTTGATCTTGTGATCCCAGAGAGAGATGAACCATTTTCCTGATGGCTTACAGAGACTGTTGGGAAGAGAGCCGAGACTGAAATAGAAGGCCCGGAAAGAAATGAGCCCTACACCAGGAGAGAGAGGACTGGAAGCCCAGAGGGTAAGGAGAGACCAGGCAGAGATCACTACTATCTTGCTTCAACACGTGTCAACTGACTTTGATGAGAAAGGAATCTTGAGTTGGACTCTACACCTCGTAACTGTAAGCTTTTACCCCAAATAAATACCCTTTGTAAAAGCCAACAGCTTTCTGGTACTTTGCATCAGCATTCTTTTGGCAGACTAATACATTAGGTAAATGAAATTTTTTTGTGTGGTGCTATTGAGTATATGGTTGTAGTACCATTTGGTGTGATAATTTTCCATGAAATTTCATGGCTCTGTCAAATGTGAAGGTGTGGTAGTATTAAATATCTCCAGTTTCTAAGCAAACATAGTACCAAGACATCATTCTGGCACTCAAAAAACCCAGATGGGCTGTAGAGTCTCAAAAAGTTTAACATTTTCTGACCTTCTGTGGATGAAAGAGAATTGGACTGGAAGCCAGAATATGTGGGTTCTAGTCTTGGCTCTGTTACTAAACAGCTGTGTAATTTTGGACAAGTTAATTTTCTTCTCTGATCTTGGCTTTTCTTTATTATATAATGTAGAAGTCTGTCTAAGTGATTTCATAGTTCCCTTCCAATGTAACCCTATGTTAAGCATGAGATCTCTGGGGCCAAATCCCAGATCCATCACCTGTTCGCCAAGTATGCTTAAGTAAATTAGTTTCTCTGTTACTCAGTTTTATGACCTCTAAAATGGATATATTAATAGAGCAAAGTGATGAATAAATGTGCCAATTCATGTATAGAGCTCAGCATATAATTAGTATTCAACAAAGGGTAGTTCTTATTACTGTGAGTCTGGGTCTAGCAAACTGAATACTGAATTTGAGTCAAATAATTTGTATTTGAGGCCTACATTCTCCAATGACTATCTGACCTTATAAGATGTCACTTAATATTGAGGGAAATAGGAGGCAAACTTGGCCCAGTGGTTAGGGTGTCTGTCTACTACATGGGAGGCCCACGGTTCAAACCCCAGGCCTCCTTGACCCGTGTGCAGCTGGCCCATGTGCAGTGCTGATGCACGCAAGGAGTGCCACACCATGTAGGGGTGTCCCCCAAGTAGGGGAGCCCCACATGCAAGGAGTGCACCCCATAAGGAGAGCTGCCCAGCACGAAAGAAAGTGCAGCCTGCCCAGGAATGGTGCCGCACACACGGAGTGCTGACACAAGATGATGCAACAAAAAGAAACACAGATTCCCGTGCCGCTGACAACAACAGAAGCGGACAAAGGAGACGCAGCAAATGGATACAGAAAACAGACAACTGGGGTGGGGGGGAAGGGGAGAGAAACAAATAAATAAATCTTAAAAAAAATATATTGAGAGAAATAACTGTACTCTTTCCAACCTCTCCTAGTAGTAATTAGGCCAAATTAATAGCAACCCTAAAGAAATCTGGGCCTTTGGGAGTCAGTGTGCTATACAAGTAAGGAAGTGGTGATATCACTATCTTTTTGTCCTTACAAAAATTTCTTTTTCAGAGTTTTCTAATAGTGGAATCACATTTTCATTGCAGAGTGGTTTTGTGGGGGTGGTTAGAAGCACGAATTGATCTATAGATCTTGAAAGTTTTATACTAAATGTGGTGGTGCTTCTAACTTCAGACTAAAATTAACTCTGCCCTTATTAAATATCAGAAATCTATGAAGTTTTTTTTAATGGAACTACCCAACTATGCACTTAATCTAAATGTTATAGATATTTCCTGTAACTCTCAATAGCAGGTTCTTGGATCCTGTCTGACATCTATTTTAATGTTAGTTGTCTGTCTAGATTTCTGTTGTATACAGAGTTAAGTGGGCAGTGATAGCACTGAAAACTTCTAGTACATAAACATGCCTAAAAAATAAAATATTTTAGAAAATTTTATAATGGATGAATTGTTGTCCTTCTCCATTTCCAGCTCCACTCTCCAGAAATAACTACCTCTTACCATTTCGCAACTTAATTCTGATAGTTGCCTCCTAACTCTATTAACCATATTACTACAAGCGTTGCTCAAATTTAACTTGCCTTCTACTATGTGATGTGGATTTCCTTCTTTCCTCATTTCTTTCTTCTACTTTTTGCTAATAGGTGTTTTGCTATTTTCCATTCCCTCACTTCAACTACTGGCCACATAATTTAAATCTCTATTTCTTATTCCATCAATCATATAGAATATTTTATTCTCCTCCCTGGATGATGAGGACACATTTCCTCTATTTATTCCCCTCACTTCTACCTGCAACATGATCTATGCATGGTCAAGGTTGATTATTTCTGTGCATAGACTGATCATAAAAGTTAAAAAAGGAAAAATATCTTTCATCATTACAAAGAGTAAGCATTGTTCACTACCTAGCCATGTAGCATACTATGATTACATATCTCTTTCTACAGTTCTGTGACTCACAAAAGAAACTAGCGTTAATATCAAGTTCACATTAATTTTTCAGGTATATATTTCACTAATAATTCAAAATCACCCTGCTGTGCTATAGTTGACCTATTATTTAGACTATGCCTTCTTGCATAGTTATTTCCTTTCCCTCTATGGAATTCTTATTGCTGTTATTTATTCTTTTATAGTCTTTGAACTGTATGCTTTTTCAAAGACTCTTGGGTAATTACCAGAAGCCTTAGTTCTTTTTGGTCAGAGGTATGGTGGTTATTTCTCAAATCATCTGCTTTATGTGGCAATATGAAAAACTTGTTGCTCTGGCAACTAAATGCTGAGAAAAACCAAGAGGCCAGAACAAAAAACAGGATACAAGAGCAATGCTTGAATTCTGGGTTTCCCCTTGCATCTTGTGAAGACATCAGAATACTGCCTTACTAAATGCAGGCAGCCTCATCACTCTGCCTATTAAAAATGGTTTCAAAGCTCTGAGCCACTCAGTTCTGAGAATTTGGAGGTGAAGACAGGAGACACCATTGTAATATCTTTGATAATAAAGAGTTGATGATAATAGTAAGTGTAGTTAGAGGATTGCTATAAGTTTAGGTTCTAGGTGTGTGTATTAGTCAGCCAAATGGGTGCTGATGCAAAATACCTGAAATGGGTTGGTTTGTATAGAGGGTATTTATTTGGGGTAGGAGCTTACACATACAAAGCCATAAGCATAAGTTACTTCCCTCACCAAAGTCTATTTTCATGTGTTAGAGCAAGATGGCTGCTGACGTCTGTGAGGGTTCAGGCTTCCTGGGTTCCTCTATTCTAAGGTCTTGCTTCTCTCTGTGTTCAGGGTTTCCCTCTTCCCAGGGCTTGTTTCTTTCTGAGCTCAGGGTTCCTCTCTTCCTCGGGCTGGCTTCTGTTTCCTCTGTGAGCTTACTTCCCGGGGCTCCAGCTTAAGGCTTCACCATCAAACTCCAACATCAAAGCTCCAACATCAAAAACCCTCAACTCTTTCTTTTGCCATGCCACCAAAGAGTGGGGACTCAATGCCCTAATGACATGGTCCAATCAAAGCCCTAATCATAACTTAATCACACCCAGGTATAGGGCAGATTACGAACATAATCCAATATCTATTTTTGGAATTCATAACTTCATCAAACTGCTACAGTGTGTCAACTTGTTTGGTCTCTTTGGACTTTTGCTCTCTAATTATATTAAATGCAACTTTGGGTGGCACATTTTACTTCTGACCTTTGGGTCTTTGGTTCTTGATTCTTTCTAGTATGCTTAATTGAATGATCCCTGAGAAGATTATGGTGACGAATTAGAGGATCACAGCTGGTTGATGCATAATAGCCACTTGACTTTGAAGGACACTTAAACATATTTAAAGCTGCCAGATGGAAGGTGGATCAGACTGATACATTCTTGGATTACTGCAGAAGGAAACACTATTTTTTTCCTGACTACAGAGGTGATGGTGGTGGGGATTAAGTTGTACATGGGCTTGAAAATATTCTAAAACTTTTCACAGAACAAGGCAGGACCTGGTTGTATTGCTCATGAGTGAAATGATTTTACAGTTTCTCTTGCTCAAATATGCCCCATGATGCCCACTATAGGTTTTTTGTTTGTTTGTTTGGTTTTAGTTTTTTAGAAATAGAGGGCAGATTAGTAGTTGTTATGGTTTATTTAATTTTGTTTTTAAATAAAAGTTAGATTACATAAATGTTACATAAAAAATTTAGGGGGTTTCCTTATGCCCCACCCCAACCCCTTCCACACTTTCCCACATTCACAACATCCTTCATTAGTGTGGTACATTTGTTACAATTGATGAACACATATTGAAGCATTGCTACTAATGGTGGACTATAGTTTACATTATAGTTTACACTCTATCCTGTACAATTTTAGGTTTGAGCAAGAGATTTCAGATACTCTTTGCTCTTTCTGGGTAGGGTCTTTGTCTGACAATGTCTTCTTCTTCACCAAATACCAAGTTATGGAAGCAACATACACAGAATAGTGGGAGAAAAGCTTACCTGATAGCCAAATAGGCAGAACATCAACGCTATTGTTGTGATGACAGGTTTCAGAGCCAGATTATTTTAATATTCAGTCTATACCTGCCCATAATTCCTTTTGCCAGAAGATTAAAAAAAATACAATTTATACAAACATTTGGCTTCAATGTCGTTCTATCAAGTTAGAAAGGAAGACTGATAACTACTCAAGTTCTAGGGTAATAAAATGACTTTCAATCTATGTAAACTATTGTGGATTGCTAAGACAGTTGGTAAAGATGAGTCCTGATTTTACTTCAGTAATGATGGAATGTTTTATAGGTAGACTCTTCTACCTCTGCAATTTTGGTATTTTCAAGTCCATTATTCTCCTACAAAGACACAATTGCATGTAAAAATGTGATCTAATTAAAGTTAAATGGAATGACATTAGGAAATAAAATACAGTAGAACCCTTTAGCATGACAATAGAACAATCTAGAATTTACTTACAAAGGTGAAGTAAATTAATATTTTCTGGGCAATAATTAAGATTTTTCATTCCCATTTAGTCCAGAGGGCTCAGGACCAGTTTTTTGTGTATCTGAGGAATTTCCTTGTGGAAGAGACTTGTAGCTTCAGGGAACAAAAGTCAGACCAATGGATAACTGTTAGAAATCTCCAAGGCAAATTGGTTCCGAATTTTTCATAAATGTACAAATGAAGGAATGTCTTTTATGAAATAATTTAATTCATGGCTTTACTTTATTTTCCCTAATTTCTTCACTTATTTCATTTAATTTTTTAATCCTATTTAATAGCGCATATTTTCTTAGGTAATGAGACAAAGTTTTAAATAAACAAATGTAAAGAGTCAATGATGGGACTGGTGGTGGGGTGGGGGTGGTGGGGTTGAATGGGACCTCATATTTTTTGAATGTAATATTTTTGCAAAATGAATAAAATTTAAAAAAAAAAGAGTCAATGAAAGAAACCTGCAGTGTAGAAAATTTTACTTAGTATTAGGAAAAGAAGAAAACTTCCTGGCAATTTGCCAGATACTCAACATATCCATGACTACAATGGGGGCCTACCTTGGGGGACTTATGTCCTTTGTGGAGGTTTCACGTATCTAACAGTCTCCCTCATGTTGAAGTAAATGCCAAGGTTGTCGCATTCCCTATGAATTCAAAGTATAATGAGAAGAAATAGAATACTTCCGGATTATATAAAAAAAGTTTGAAAAGAGTGATATACCACTAAGATTCCTTCTTGAACTTCATTGGTAATTTGTTACTTCCACTAAAAATGGAAGCACAGAACTGATGTAGAAATTTTAAGTTGTTATCCAGTTGGCTGGTTAGTAATCACAAATTATTCTGCTTAGTGTTTTGAAGACAGCTGTTTTATAGGTAATATGCTTTCCATCAACTCATTTACATTGCAGGTCAAGAAACTGAGGCAGAAAAAGTTGAGGACTTGACCACAGTGGCAATCAATCAACAACCAAGAGAAGAAATAGATTCCCGTGTCCTGTCATTCAAGGCAATTTGCCATTCACCAGTTATATTCATGATTACACATGGTAGAGTATGATTAAGTTGTAGCTGAATGCATACCTAAAAGCGTTATTTTGATGAACAATTTATTAAACAAGCCAAATTCAGGCATTGTATGCAATTATTGATCATGGAAGACTTGCAATCTCATTTCAATATGGAATTCAGCGGACCACACACAGACTTTCCAAAAATAGCCACAGGAAGAGATTCAATTTAAAAAACAAATGCAATCTGAACTTTACCTTTAGAGTTAATCTCAATATAACCATAACAAAAATGATAGTATTTTCTTATACTCATTTTGGAGATATAGAACACTTTGCTAACTTATCAGGTTTTTATGGTTCTCCATTAATTCTGAGTTAATAATGAGTATAGGAAGCTTGTGGCTCCAATTTTTTGAGTGAGAGTTCAGAGAGAGGCAGACTCTGCTGCTTGAAGGAGGGATGCAGTGGAGAAGGGAGAGATTGACCAGGGACAGTGCTTGCATTCATATGCTTTGGAGAGTCATCAGGGGCTTGCTGTCCTGGTCAAGGAGCAAAGGATTAAGCAACGAAAAACCAAAAATGAAGAAAAAGGAAAAACGGAGAGAGATTGAAGCTTAAAAGTCTTTAAACACTTGGATATAAAGAAAATACATTTTAGAACTTTATAAAATTTCACACTTTTCCACAAATGCAATTATGAGAAGGTAATTATAATTCACAATACATTTACATTTTAATTTTTGATATCAGGAAATAGGAGGTGGTTAAGAACAATAAAAGACAAAATTTTAAAGAACCAGCTTTCCTATAAACTTTAAATGCTGTGAGGAATAGTTGCCTACATTAATCATGGCTACTCAACTTTTTAATGCGTTGATCTCCAACCTTGTTTGATTATGATCATTACCAGAGTCAATTGTTAAAAATTCAAGTTTCCAGAGTCTGTCTTTTCTACCTAGTCAGATTCTCTAGGGAAATAAATAGCCTGGGAGTTTGTAGTTTTAGCAAAGACCCCAAGTGATTCTTAAGATTTAGTAAGTTTGGAAAGCAAGACCTTCGAAAATGTTGCTGAGGAGCCAAGGATTAATTGCTTAATTCCCACCTATGGAGAGAAGGTAGCCTGGGTCTGTGCTTTGGCCCTAGGTGACACTTTCATTCTCATTGGTCATCTGACATGAACTATTGATCATAAGATGGTCAAACCCAAATTCATAGAACATTAATGAAAAACTAGTCTGTCTCAAAACATTATATGGTTCTCTTCTTCGTGAAGAACTGAATTAAAATTACTATAATTGTAGTCACAATTGCTCTTTTTAGCTAGAAAGAGAAAGTTAAATTGACTCTACAAACCTCATAAAAAACTTTATTTTAAGCCATGACACATGGCTAATTAACAGCATATGCTGTGTGGAGTCCAGAGACTGCAGCCACAATAGATAATTTATATAACAATGAAAGAGGGAGTCATGTTGAGGCCAAATCCATTTCTTTTTAGAGCTAAGAACAGAGGAGTGACTGATGCTATAGACTGTGAGTACTTTCATTTGTTTTTGTATCTCTATTCATTTTACAGAAAAAAGAGCTCTACCACCTGCAGAATCTCAACCTTTCTTTTTAAGATAGGAATGTAAGCAATAAAAATTGGTACTGCTGTCATGAAAATATTATGTGGCCTATGAAGTTAAAACTACATCTTGTCCAAATTTCTACTTTTGCTCCTATTTCCTGCTGACTCTGAGCTGTTTATTTAATTTCTCAGAGCATCAGTTTATTCATATTTATAATGAAGTACTAATATTTCCCTATATGGATAATAAGTGAGATAAACCACGTGTGGTATGTTAGATTGCTCTTCAGTCTTCATTCTTTCCTGCCATGTGGTCTTGTAATGCCTAAGAATGAGTGATGTGAACTTCCCCATCAATTGATTTGGGGCTTGGTTATGTGAATTATTTTTGGGAATTGAATCTGGGCAGTTGTAGCAGAGTGTTTGTCCCAAGCTTAGGGCTTCATAATGCATAGCACTCACTCTTGCACTTCTGTGGCCTGTCATAAAAAGAGCATGCCCTGAGAAGCCATTGTTCCATTCATCTTGATGAATATATGTAGGAATGGCCTAAAAATACAAACTTCATCCTGAAGAAAGGATGTCCAGTGTACTTGCAGACCTATGGGTGAAAAGAAGTAAATAACTGTATTATTGTGCATCACTGACTTTAGAGTAGTTTGATATGCAAGATTATTGTAGTAGCAAAAGCTGACTAATTCATTATGTAATACTTCTGATATAGTGGGTTCCAAAAACATTAGCTCTTCCCTTAAATATCTTCTCACTTAGGATTGTTTAAATTTAAAGTATAAAAGTATATAGAGAATTATAAATGGATATAGTCAGTAAACATGTGTCTGCTCTTTTAGGAGTGATGCTCAACTTAAAACAGGAAAGGACATATGAACACAAAGGTCTTAGGAAGAAACAGGAGAAGATGTGAAATTAGAGACTTTTAAAAGGAGAATTTGGGCAAGGGATTGAAAAGGATGAGTTGTGAAAAAATCTGAAGGAAGTAAAAGAAACAATTCTTTGAATACTAGAAAATAAAATTCAGTTTTGAAAATTAGTTTCACCCAGATTGTACTTACTTTGTTAAAGCAGGTACTATGTTAGTGTAAAGAATTTAAAGACAAGAGTAAATAACAATAAGCCCACTGGAGAGATAAAACTCAATGCTTTATAAGCTAACAGAATAAGTACAGTGCACAATAAGCACAGCAAAAAATGAGAGAATATATACACAGAACCTAGTCAGTGTCAGACAGAGTAAATGGTCAATAAATTCTGGGTACTTTCCTCCTGACTTGACACATCCCTAATCAGGGATGAAGTTCTTTATTTTTCTTTCTTTTTTTAATGTATTTTTAAATTAAATTGTCTTTTTTTAAAGATACATAAATCACAAAAAACATTATATTAAATAGTATAAGATGTTTCCACATTCCCCACCCCCCACCCCCCAATCCTTCCACACAAACAACCTCCCTCATCATTGTGGCACATTCATTGCATTTGGTGAATACATTTTGGAGCACTGCTGCACCGCCTGGATTATAGTTTACATTGTAGTTTATACTCTCCCCCCATAACATTCAGTGGATTATGGCAGGATATATAATGTCTAGCATAATTTTTCTACTTGTGTGTGGCTCCTTGAAGGTAGTACTAGTATCTTATGCATCTTTGTATCTTTAGCACTTCACATAAAGGACAAGCATGTATAGAAAGCACACTATTCTTTTTTAATAATATAAGCTGAAGAGGAAGAGACAAAAGCCTCCCACATCCCTTCTTAGCTCACTGACTGCAATTTTTGCTATCTAAGATTATAAAAAAAAGAACTCTCTTAAGTTAATTTATCACTAAAGGTAGTTAATGCTTTCCTATACCTTTGTTTTCGACACTTGCTACTAACCTGCTGGAAATTTCTGGTTCCTGATGTTGTACTTCACCTTGTTATCATTATTCATTAACAAAAAAAAGTTCTTTAAATAAATACAAACTTTATTTGCTTGATTAGCTTGATTTTACCTGGACATAAAGGGAACTAATGAGTCTGATATTTTTCAATCTTTGCATTTCTAAAACAGAGGGCAAAAACTTCAGGCCTTGACTTAGATTCTATAAGATACCCTATAGAACACTGCTTATGATTTGTGTAATGCATTGTGCCATCGTCTTCAGAGGATACAGGGAAGAATAAGGTACAACCCCTTCTTTAAAAGAGCTTACAGTCTAAGAAGGGGAATTGGAAAGACCCACAAAGACCAAAATACAAAGAATTAAGGTAAAGGCCATAAATGACTTTCAAGCAGAGAAAGTCTTTTGGTTTCAAAGGAAGTCCCAGGTAAGCCATGTGGCCTTAATCAAATAAAGTCAAGGAAATAAAGGAATTTACCTCAGTGCTTATCTTATCACTCAGAAACTTGGCCAGGGTCAAGTGAAAATTCAGTCTTGACTGTACGTTCTTTTAACATGGGTGCTGAGAACTGCACAGTAAATACAGAAAAGCATTCTTTGCATACTTCAGCAGCCAAATGGGATATTAACCCAATGTGTTAATGAGTTCATTAGAAATTCTCTTGGGTGTAGCTGCAGTACTGGAATTTAAAAGGCATTCATCTCTACTGTCCCTGTCTGGGGGTCAGGTGTTAGGAATTGGGATTTCAGCAAAGGAGATAGAGGTAGAGCTATACAAGGGCTCCTGGGCAATTTGTCTGTCTGGCCTGTAGGCTGCTTGTCTGGATCCTGACTACTACCTGGATCCACCCTGTGATTACATTGAAATGATGATGGCTTAAGGTTGAAATAAGTGCCTTTAAACATTTCCCCTGGTTTTCTTTCTAATATTATTCTTTTTTTTCCTGACTTCAAATTTGCTTAGTATTTTAGTTTCCTGGGCTGCTCAAGCAAATACTATGGATGAGGTCTTGGGTTCAATCCCTAGAACCTCCTGAAAAACAAACCAAAAAACAACTCTCATTGGGAAGTAGATATAGCTCAGTGGTTGAGTGCCTGCTTCCAATGTACTAGGTCCTGGGTTCAATTCCCCATACCTCCTAAAGAAAATATAGCATGTGGTGGGTCCAGGTGATACAGGCTCACAGTATCAATAGCAAAATTTTCAGAAATTTTATAAACCCATAAAATTGCCATTATTTAAAATTAAATTACATAAAGTTAAAATTAAGCAAATTATGTTAAAAATAAGAGTAATATCATTTTCTAATTATTTTACTGACTTCCTGAAGTTATTTACATCTACTGTATTTGTAGGGTGGAGACACTAATAGCAGTGTGTCATTCCACTCAGCTTTTCAGCTCTGAATTCGAATTCAGTGATGCCACATTGGTAGTTTGAAATCAGCCATGGTGAGAGTATTTATGTCATGAAAATTAGCAAATGCTACAAATCAGGGCTGGATTTATTGTTTTATTGATTGTCTAGACTTAAGAAAGTGATGAAGAAATTATTAACAATGAATATCAAAGTTGTGTCATGTGTAGTGCTTAAGCTGAAAGAGGTTTCAATTTAATGAATATAATTTGTATCAAGGTAAGAACTAGTTTAAGAGTAGACCACTTATCAGATTTAATGGCAACAAAGTTATTGGAAATAGAATTACAAATTTTGCCAAATCATGTTCAAATTGTACTATAGTCTGGTAAAAACTGATGGAAGTCATTCTGTGAGAATCAATCGACTACCTGGACTATACAATGGATATTTTATATTTTATTATTTTTTTAATAATTTGTGGGCTATATATCCATTATATGAGCAAACCTTATAATAAAATTACATACATTTAGATATACATGCACATTTCTTTTCTCAGAAAGCTGGATGTTAAACATTTACCAGCATGACTCTGCCTAAGGTTACATGACAGAAATATAAAATTATCTCCTATTCCAAATTATGAAAACCTGAATAAAATACTGCTTAACAAATAATTACTAAGCTGGGGAATTCTTCAACTTTTTTTAAAATATATTGGGAAAAGTAAGGCAAAAGAGAGAGAGAGAGAGGGAGGGAGGGAAGGAGGGAGGGAGGGAGAGAGAGAGAGAGAGAGAAAGAAAAGAAAGAAATCCACACTTGTGGATTAAAAATGACATTTAAAAAACACTGTACCCATGAAGGTCACATTTAGTTCTTAACTAAATGACTCTGGTGCCTCAAGCATGAGTTGACTGTAAGTAGAGTCCATACAAGGTATTTTTTAGTATTGTCTTTCTCAGGAAACAAGGTTTATTTTAAAGGTTTTGAATTTTGAAACCCCCAGGGTTTGAGTCAAAGCTTTTAGGCTTAGGATGGGATTGAGAAGGATAAGGAGTTCTCCTTTTCATCCATTGCTGAGTGTGGAGGAATTCGACATTTGTATCTCAGAGAAAAATATCATCAAAGTCAACACACGGTGTTTAACAATAGAATAGTTCTTTTAGGCAAGCTAATCAATACGAAGGTAAGATAATGTTATTTCTTTAATAATTATCAATAATGATAATAATAGCTAGTATCTGTCCTATATCTGAGACTGTACAAGGATGTTGATTGACCTATAAATATAAGCATTCAAATCATTTGAGGGACTAGTTATTCTGATGTGATGAAAACTTTAAGAAGCATCCTCTCACCTTGACATGGCGCCCTGGTCTCTTTGCTTATTGTCTGCTTGTTGCCTGCTTGATTTTTCTTTAGGAGGCACCAGGAACCGAACCTGGGACCTCCCATGTGAGAGGTGGGTGCTCAACTGCTTGAACCACATCTGCTCCTGAGACACATTTTTGACTAATGGTATTTGGGGATGGGGCAACAATAGCTTGAACTAACTTTTAGATTAGATTAGTCCACCACATTCATTATCTGCTGCTGGGTAAATAAATCATCCCAAAACTTAGTGTTTTGACATACTGATTTATTATTCCTTATAATTCTGTAGCCAGGCTGTACAATTTTTATGCTGGTTTTGCTTGCTTTTCCTTCACCTGAATGGTCAGCTGAGCTGGAGTTGGAGAATCTAATGTGTCCTTTTCATGTTTGAGGTCTCCGTGGCATGGCTGGAAGGCTGCCAACTTTCTCTCCATGGGTTCTTTCATTATGCTCTAGTCCATTATGAACTTTTATTCATGGTAGCTGGGTTGAGTCCCCAGAATAAAAGCGGAAGCTGCAGGGTCTCCTGAGGCCTAGGTCCGGAACTGGCACAGCACCACTTTTGCCACATTTTATTGGTCAAAGCAAACCATAACTTCAGTACATTTACAATCATTTGGGGTGAGAAGGGAATGGACTTTTACTGCAAGATCACCTTGCAAAGGATCATGGGGAAAATTATAATGACCCTCTTTGCAAACAGTCACTGTTAGTCTCATCTCAAGGAAAGCCTGCAAAGGATGTTTGGTGATCTCCATTTTTTGTGTGTATGTTTCTGTTATTAGTAATATCTAAAAGATTAAACCAGCCATCCTATAAATGTTGCCTGAGAGCAAATTAAGTAATTCGATTTTTAATCATTAAAATATGTGGTATATTAAAGATGAATTGATTTGGCTAATAGACAAGATTAATACTCAGTGGTTGCTCCAATAAAAGGCAAAAAGTACATATACATTATTTTTAAATCTCTGACACTATAGCTGAGTGCTTGACAGGTTGGAATGTCCTTTCTACCCAAACCAGTTAGATGTTTCTATATTTGGAATTTGCTTACCATTCCTTCCTTCTTCAAAAGACAAATTCCATGACCTTTTAAATATGAAGAAAGTAAAATACAGTGTCATTTATGTTGGCTTGAACATATTTTGAACATCTTAGGGAACCAGAAAGCAAAGGAGAAGTTTCTAGGTTGGCAGGGTTTTGAGGAGTGTGGTTGTGGTGAGACTTGGCATGGAAGTAATACTCTTTATTCAGAGCTAAATTCCTCTTCCTGATACCCACTGCATTAGTTTCCTGAGGCTGTCATTACGAATTATGACAAACATGGTGGCTTAAAACAACAGGAATTTATTCTCTTACAGCTCTGGAGGCCAGAAGTATGAAATCAAAGTGTCAGCAGGGCTGGTTCCTTCTGGAGGTTCTGAGGGAGAATCTGTTCCGTGCCTGAGTCCTAACTTCACGCTGCTGTTGGGAATCTTTGGCATTCCTTGGTTTGTAGCTGCCTAAGTCCAATTTCTGCCTCCATCTTCACATGGCCTTCTTCCCTGTGTCTCTGTCTCAAATCTCCCTCTTTTTTATTTTATAAGGCTACCGTCACTGGATTTAGTGACCATACTAAACCAGAATTATTGCCTCTCTAGGGCCTCATTAGATTATACCTGCAAAGACTCTTATTTCAAATAAGGCCACATTCTGAGGTTCTGAGTGGACAGACCTATCTTTTGGGCATAGGGCACTATTCAATTCACTACCCCTTTGGATGCTGAGTCGGGATTGCCCTCCTATCTTGTACAGGAGAATCAAGATCACTGAGGCAGAATGCTGTGACAGCTGTGACAGGGGAGAAAGAAGGGAATTGGCTGCTTTTCTGGGAGGGAGGCAGTGAGAGAATGATGAAAAAAACAGTATTGGATTGAGCTATAATGTCATCTTAACCCTAAACTGAGATGTGAAGGACATTTTTAAAACAGAAGTTTTGATGCTGCCATTCATATGCCTGCATGCAGGAGGGTTTTTACGTAGGGGTCAAGAATTCAGGTTTTGGGGTCAGACAGACCCACTATAGACAGCTGGTTTTATCAGCTGTGGGACAGTAGACAACTTATTTAAGATCTTTTGGTTTGGAGATAATAAATAATAGTATCTACTACAAAGGGTTTTTTGTGAGGATAAAGAGAAATCCTATCAGTTCTTAGCACAGTGACTGGTCCCATTGAGTTCAGAATACCTGGAAGCTATGGTTATTTTTAGATATTATTATTATAGTATTTTAGATATTAAAACAATAAAAGCCCACACAGTTCTTTAGAAATTATAAAAGCAAACAATCCAAAATGAAGCAATTAAAAAGGACTTATGAGATATTATATAACTTTATGTTTATTTTTTAAAGTTGTATTTATTTTAAATGTAAATCTAAAACTTTGCAATTTGTATTGCATTACTAGGATTAGGCTAAAAAAGAAAAAAGAAAATACAAAATTATTGCCCCTGCTTCAGATTCTGTATATCTCAATTAATTACCTGTAATATAATTTTTGTGTTAGAAGGTCTTCTGCTATAAAGGGCATATAAAATCTTATAGGATAGGGTGAGGAGTAGGTACAGATTTTCACTCAATTTTAGGTTTCATTCATTTCTTAACAAGAGTTTTGTTCACTTCTAGATCTCTTATTTGAAGTAATCTTTTAGTTCTTTTCTAATTGTCTAGTGTAGACTATGCTAGCTGGTGCTTTTACTTAGTTATATAAAGCATAAAGAATTTTTTATAGCTCTCCCACCCCTCCCCACTCAGTGCTAGCTTTGTAGCATGGTGGTCTTTAAAAGAGCTACTAAAATTCCTGAATTCTCATATATTATAGCTGCATCACTCTCATGAAGTACCTTTATGACAGGAAAATTTCATTTTTCAAGATCTCTTTTATTCTTATTTGTATTTCCTGGTCACTTCACCCCATATCAAATGACATTGCAGTGACAGAGAATGAAATCACAGCCTCTTAGAAGGTTTTTCTTCCAGAAGTGGCTCATTAAAAAAAAAAAAAAAAAGTAATAACACTAGTGGGAACAGAGTTAGCCTGAAGTGGGTTTCTTCATAAGTCTGGTTGTTCAGTCTGACATCATGCAGCAGTTTCCCATCCCCACCCCAACCATTAGGCACCTGTTTACATGGGTTGAACTGCATGCATAGAAAGGATCTGTGAGAAGGAAATTTGGGGCTAATACTTCTTGGGGAGAAATAGCAAGATGGAGATGATAGCATAACAACTGGTCAAGTATCTTTGGCTGCTTCTCATTTAGAAATGCTGAAAACTGAAGCTGAGAGGTTGTTTATCATGAAGGAGTTTCTAGTACAGCATAAGCTTATGGCCTATGTTCAAAGTGCCACATGGAATTGGGGACATTGGTACACTTCCCAGTTCTCTATTGAAATATGTTGGACTCTCACAAGTAGGAGTATTTCAACTATATAGTGCTGCAAAACTAACCACCCCTAAACAATGGCTTTAAGTGATTGCAGCATTTCTTCTGCTAACTTTTATGCAATTTGGGTAGGTTTGGCAGGATTAGCTAGCTCATCACCTTTCCACTAAGTGCCAGGTGGGGCAGCTCCAAAGTTGGGATTTGGGGTAATCTAAGGACTTTCTTACTTGTATACCTAGCACATGATGTTGGGTCTAGGCAGAAACCTAAGCTGGGCCTGATGGCTGGAAAACTTATGCATGGCTTCTCCATGTAGATTGTTTCCTCACAATATGTTGCTGGGTTGCAAGTGTCAGGACCCTAAAGGGGAAAGCCAGGAACAAGTTATATCTTTTATATGATTAACCAGTGTAATGGTTAATTTAATGTATCAACCTAGTTATATATGGTATTCAGTTGTTCATCAAGTAAGAACAGTACTGATTATGGTGGGGATATTTCAAGTGGATTTAGGTTATGAGTCAATTGATTGCATCTATTGCTGATTACATCTACCATCAAGAAAGAAGATCACCTTTAGCAATGAAAGAAGTCTCCTGACCCAGTCTGGTAGAAGTAAGAACTGAGGAGCTCAGAAGTCAGAGAATACCTGTCTCCACCTGAGCCAACCAGCAACTCAAACTACATCCAGTTTCCAACTTGTGGCCTGCCCTGTGGAATTTCGATGTGCCAATTCCTATAGTAAATCTGTTTCTCTGGAGAACCCTGATTAATACACCTTGGAAGTTGCATAGCTTCACTTATGCCTTATTCTATTATTTCAGCAGCCATAAGACTGCCCAAGTTCAGGAGGAGGGAAAGGAAAATCCACTTCTTGGTGAGGGAATTGCGAGATCCTAAAAGAACATGTGGGATCAGAAATATAGCTGTGGTTATTTTTGGAAAATATAATCTTCCCGAAGGCTCAAAGCTTGCAGAAGTTCTTGGCATGTCAGGACTAAGCAGTTTAGGGAGAAGTGTTGAGAGGACATCTGGGGTACACATTTCTCATGGAACATTCTGGCATCAGGCCTGGTGTTGAGATGTTTTTCTCTCCTGGCCCTTAAACAGAAGGTATCACAGGGAATTTGGTGAGAAAAACAGGAAAGGAATGATACTAAAAGAAGGGTCTTGTATGCAGTACCCCAGGATCTTAAAAATTTTGAGGCTGTTATGAGAGTGGGCCAATATGAACTTGTTTTACCACTGGCTGGTAAGGCCTAAGGAAATGCAGGATAATGAGAATACCTGAAAATTAAGTACAGTTTTAGACTGACAACTTTGTTTCTCAAATACCATGGAATTATTTTCCTTTCCCCTATATCCATCTTCAAATTGAACCCATACTCAAATTGAAACCAAAGTATATTGGATCACTTTTTTTAAAATATTACTATTTTTTTAAATGTATTGAAATGTATCACTCATATCATAAATGTACATGAACAATAAGTGCATAATAGTTGTGAGCTTACAAAACAAACATATATAACATCAAATAAACATATATAACATCTCACCCTATCACCAATAACTTGCAATTGTTTTTAAACTAATGATTAAAGAGCTTCACTTTTAAATCAAGGAGAAGTTGTTTTTATTACTATGATTTTATAAAATTTCTTAGATAATTTAATTTTTTTACACCAACAACTGATTTATGTTTTAACTGCATTATTATCCTCTTGTTTATTTCTGTAGACATTAGCTCTTCCTTTAAGTAGTTTATTTCCTAGAAGAAATTTCTGAGCAGTTTGGCTTGCTTTCTGCTGCTGTGATAATTAGTACAAGTTAAGTTTCAAGAGCTTTCATTTTTTTTTGTTTAAGCCCCAAAGTATTGAATCCATACAATGCCTTTCATTGCTCATGACTAATTTCCTCAACTTACCCAAGGCGGAGTTATTGCCAGATTTGGAAGTCAGACTGTACATCTATACCAACTTGTCTCCAAATTTTTCCTCCTGCTCCTCATTAAATACACTGTGTTGAACAAGGCCTGAACCAATACTCGACCCCTGGGTGTCTAATTATTAACTTCACTCTTGATCACAGCTGTTCACTAAAGCTGCTTCTACTGCATTTCACACCAACTCTTGCCAGTGTTCTGCCCTTTACCCTCTAGTGATTTCTTTCCCTTAATAGTCTGCTATAAAGAAATTTATTGAAAAGCTTTAAAAAAAAATCTGAGCAAATTATGCCACTGAGTCACTTATATAGTATGCTATAAAGGTATTTCATTTAAAATAGGGGGAATTTTAATAGATTAGAGGCACACTTTTTTTTTTTTTTTGAGCGTTGTTTCCTTGACTCGTTTAATGCATATTGGACTACAAGAGTACAGGTTTGCCCTTAATTAAATTCTCAATTAACTTGTCCAAGAATTAAAATTATTCTTATTAGGATGTGATTTTTAAAATTTCCTTTGGGACCTCACATATTTCATGATATGCAATGTATTAGTGGCAATTTCGGGAAGGTTGCTTGTGAGTTTGAATTATAAAATATGTCATGATCTACCTGACATAAGAACCAGTTATAAAACTAATAAATACATATGTGGACTTATTCTCAGGCACCTAATTACTTGACTCAGAATTAGAATATTTACATTAATTAGTAAACCTCAGAGTTGTGACAACAGCTGAAAACAAATTCTTTCTTCACAACAACCTTTTAAGGTATATACAGTTTAAAATACAACAAAATTGAGGCTGAAAGAGATTAAAGGCTCACAAAAGGTGATATTGACGGTGAAGAGTGGACTTCCTTTGGTGGATGAAATCCATGCTCCTCACCAAGATGGCACCTGCACGGGGGGAAAGCAGGGGAGTTGGTACTATCTGTGCTGACCCTTTGCAATAGGTCTCTCCTCTATGTAAGGGAGGGGGACAAAGAGGCTCTTCCAGGTGCCTGGGATGATTGTGAGGGATCCATTGTGGGCCAGATGGGATTGATGCTGACTGGATCAGGCAGTCAACACCTGGTATACTGCCTGCTGTCTCAGTGCCTTTTCAAGTACATAAGCAAGCAAAAGATGATTTTGAACCCAGCATTGCATTTAGAAAGAAGAGTTGAGGGAAGGACTGTGTGTGTGTGTGTTGTGGGGGGAGGGGGGTCCTTATACCTATCCATGGGCCTGTGGGGAAAGACAGGCCTCTATGTAGCTAAGTGCCATGATGAGGCAGCCTCAACTTTCTCAGGATACCCCCACTAAAACAGAGGAGGTGGCTGTGTCAGGCACACAGATGCCCAGCTGATCAGGAGAGGGACCCAATGGTCATGATAGCTCCTCTACGAGCTGTTCCATGTTTACAAGATATGAGAAAGATAGCTGGAAGCCAAGGAGATAAACTTTATCCAGACTGAAAGGCTAAATCCCTAGTCTATCACTCGGACAACTGTGACTGATAAGGGGAAGGCACTCCTCAGATCCTCACTGTTGGAACCATGCATAATCTCCCCTGCCAAATTCACTCGGACTCCACTTGACACTGGTTGTCCTCAAGGCAGCAGCTTCTCCCTGCCCCAGAGTAGGCTTTAGATTAAGTTTTATTCTTAAGTCTTGGATCTGAATAAACTTGGCTGCCAGATTTGCCCCAACAGCTCTTCCAAATTGCCCTTGTATATTGCACACTCCACCTCCCTCTCTTAAGTAACTATGCCACCCTCTTCCTCTCTTGTCCCTAATTTTATCTGCAAAATTGGTTTTGTCCTTACTTCTTCAATTCTTGAGTTATTTTTGTCAGGTGTCCTGTCTGAAGAGCTAACCAGTATGCTGAACAGTAGCTGAGCCTCTCCTCTTTCCATTATATTTCCTATTTGGAATTCAGTAGATTTTATTTCCCTCTGACCTTCCTCCAAGATGAACCCAGACCAGGGACACTGGCCTTATCTTGAATTATCAATTCCTTATCAGGAATTGAACCTCGAGGAGGAAGTGGATAGAGTCATCCCAAGTAAGTGGTTGAGGAGACCAGGATCTTATATCTGGAAACGTTAAGGCTGAGTTGGAAACTAAGGTGGATTCAAGATGTCAAGTAAAGGAGCTCCGAATTAAAGCATCAGCAACTAGTAAAGGACTGGTGGTGGTACAGATTTGGTGACAACCTGGCTACATCTTCCAAAATCTGGTATACTAAAGACTGAAAGTCTAGTGGAAGGCAGAGAGAACCCTGTCTTTTGCTGGGGTGAGCCGTTAAGTGAGGTGAATGATTAAGGTTTTCCTGCAGGGTCATACAGGTTAAATCTGTTCTCCACATTTTTCTGTATGACCTTAGGTAAATGATACAATGCCTCAATTCCTGAGTTTCCATTTCTTCACCTATGAGCTGGCAATAAGGATCTTTGCTCACAGACTCTTATGAGGATTACAGATAAAGAATATAAAGTCACTAACAGATGAGGCACTTATCAAATGGTCACCCTTAGTATGGCTCCATCACCACCTAGCTACAGGGCCTTGGGGTACTCATTTCACATTTTTGGGCTTCAGGGTTCAGTTTTATTAATGAGGAGTGCAAATAAGGATCATCTCTAAAACCAAATCCATCACAAGCATTTAAAATCTATTCTAAAGTCTTACTTGACAAAGGAGTCTTGCTTTCTAAGACTATCTTGTATCCAGCCTATGACTCAGACCCAGATTCACAAATTAGATTAAATCCCAATATTTTAAAAAATCTCTTTTGAAACATTAAAGCCCACATATATGCTTAAATAACCTTATCAAATTTGCTTTCCCTGCAGAGGGCTTTTCATTATTCTTTTTCATTAAAATAAAAATCCCTCTGGTTGACTTTCTAAATGTGTTTTCGTTAGGCCTTTAGCCTGTGGTTAACCATTTTCAACCTAATATTAAACTCTGTCCTGCTAAAGCTGAATGCTCTGCTACCCCCTGAGAAGTAACCCATGATGATGATAGAGTGGGCACTTAATATGCTAAATAATAATAATATAAAATCTAAATGCGTAGTGATCACTGGCGGCTCCATGGGGGTCTGTCCCTCAAGTCCTTTATCAGCAATTTTTACTATAAAATTCTGTGTTGAAAGGGGAGGGGAAGAATCCTGCAGAGCAAATGTTTTCAGGCTACAGACTGTGGTAAATAGGGTATCTAATATCCAGAAAATGAATATGCAGCCTCCAGAGAAACATATGCAATGAAGGGAAGTGGATTCTCTGATTGGGAACTTTTACACCAAGAAAGAAAGGAAACTAATTAGCAAGAAAAAAAGAATAGAAGTAGTTGGTTGCCACCCTGCTGATAAACTGTACTTCTATATAGTTTTTCCTCTTTATTTCAAAAGCTAAGTCAAGGGTTTCCTGTTCCTTTATGAACTGTAAACCAAATCATCCAGATAAGCAGCCCTTTGTTCTAGCAACTAATTATGTTCTGATTTGCTTTGATCTATTATTCAGGCAGTAGATTCCAGCTTCATTGCACCCATAATGTAAAACTCAAATGTAATCACTATTGCAAAAGGAGATAACATAAAGTTGTTGATTTGACAGAGTATTTCCTTTTTTATCAAGAAACCTGGTATTTGATACACATACTTTCCAGTCTTTCAGGCAATTGACCTTGTTGCAAACTTGTCTTCACTCTAATAGTTCGTTTTGTTGGAAAGCAATCATTTAGAATCAGACTTCTTTGGAACTGCAAGTTATATGTGATGTGATCGTGCCTGCTCTTCTGTTATGTTATGATATGCTTCTACTTATTAATTAAAGTGATTTTTGAGTGTGGCATATGGAATCAGTACTTCTTTGTCAAATCTCCATATGCATTAGCAACTTCACTACAAAGTTGCTTCTTTGTTAGCCCAACCACATTGAAAAATATTCTTGTAAAGGTTATTATTTTTTCTAGTTCATCTGACAAATTGGGCTTAAAATTTTAGAATTCACTTATAATCTATTGAATCTATGTTAGTATATTCATAGCTGAATGAGTTCTCTGTGAGAATGTTTAAGGCATCGTGATTACTTTTACTTTGATCTTTGGGAAAACACAATTTACTGTTCATTTGGCTTTAGTAAAAGCTGCATTTCCCAAATCACATGTGAAAAACAAAAACAAAAAACAGTTTGAATTCTCCAAATGGTGCTATTGACTGAAAAGCACCCTTCTACTGGCTTTTCTTTGGAATTCATTATTTCATCATATCCTCTCTTTTTCTCTCTTCTCTTCTCTATGTTTTCAGATCTCTGTACCTGGACATGTGAACCATGCTCTTTTTCTCTGCTTCAGATTGGTTTTAGGCATGGCAGGACTACCATAAGCCTCTAATTCCAAAGTGTTCAGATCATTAGGAGCATTTCTCCTTAAGACCCTGCCTTGCTAACTTTTAAAATTCTAGGCAGAGTAATATAGCATTCATTTTTTATTAGATTAGCTCTTCATCAAACAGTACTTTAACGCACATTACTCAAGCCCTATCATCTGACCTTAGAAATGGAAACCATCTACTCTGAACTATCTTTCTTTGTATTTGTTAAGGGATTTACTCTCTCTCCCTACCCCTTACTTCCAATCCCACACCATTAGTCGTTTTTCTTGAAAATAGTGTCTAGTTTCCAAACGTAATCTGTATTATTCAAGGGAATGAAAAAGTTGATTCAAATAAAACTGCCATTTTTCTCTTGCATTATTTTACCTGGCAAGGACTTTGAAGCAAGGTCAACTTTGGCCTCCTTTTGAGAGCTAGAGTACTAGGGTTTTGATAATAATTAACTTTCTTGATAAGCAGAAGGCAGTAAGAGATTTGAAGGCCAAGATGACTGTTGTACAAACTGGCCAACAGCTTGGTCACTTATTCCCTCGTAAAAGGAAATGAATGATCAAATTGTACTCCAAACTTCCCTCTTGTGATATGGTTTCTGGTTTATAAACTGGGTTGGAGGGATTCGGTACAGTACAAATGAAACTGGATGTTAGTGGTAGTTTGTGCGTCCTGACAGTCTTTGGCTCCTAGACTCTCTCTAAAAGCAGAATTATATAACTTGGAAAGTAAGGAGACAGTTGGTACTTAAGGACACTATCACAACTATGCAAATTAATTAATGTGCAGATTTTTATACTATAGATAATTTCTACCATTGAAAATTCAATAGCTTCCACAGTTCACTACAAAGTACTTTCAGATTTCCCACTTATACATCTTACTAGCAGGAATCATGTAGCTGTGTGATCTTGAGTGACTCAGCTAACCCTCTGAACCAATTTCTCATTAGTAAAATGGAAATAAATATAGTTTTTGATCATCAGGCTGTGATAGAATTAAATGAGATCATATAAGTGAGTTATATGCGATAATACCTGTGAAATATTCAGTAACTATCAGCTATCATCATCATCATCATCATCACCTATGCAATTTGGCTCCTAATGAGTTTAATTTTGAAAAGAAATTCCCCCTCCAAATGTTCACAATTAGAGAGTGGGAGACATACTGGGAACTGTATTTCAGTTCCATATCAGTATAGTCAATCTGAGAAATACCCTCAAAGTCAAAACTATTTTTGAACCAACCTAGGGATAAGGAGAAATTTGCTATGGAAGGACTATATGTTAAGAGAAAAACTACCTTTAATCATCCTTTCCCCAAATTCTATTTTCCTTTGACTTATAGAAAGTAGAATAATGACTGTTTTCCCTAATCAATTCAGTCCTAGTTTCACCTTCTAAATTGAGTACTCTTAGATATTTTTATTTTCATCAAATCTGAATTCCCTAATTGCAAGGATTATGTAAAAAGCTCATAGAGTACCATCTGTTGAAAAATGTTTTTGATGGTGGCACTTGATTTTGTCCTGTTTTGAACATTATTTAGTGTTTTTCAGTTATCTATTAAGGAAACCTGCAGTGCATATTGTTGAAGATGATCAGATCACAGAAAATGTTACTTCCATTGATGATAAGTGAGATGCTTTTAAGGGGTAGAGTCAGAATTGAAATCTAACTCTGGTCATCTCAGAAGTCTTGCCACTTTTATTGTCAGATAAGTAAATATGTAGAATTGATTTGCAGGGAGGGGAAATGTAGAAAGATGGAAGTAAAAAATGAAAAAAGGTATTGAACATTAAAAAGTTCAATTTTCTGGTTGAGAGCTCTAGATAGTCACTCTCTTAGATATTTAGCAACCAAAAAACATATGGAGCTTAAATTTAAAGAGTATCAACTATGTGCTAGTTGTTTTGTATAACCAAAGCTAATATTTATAGAGCATTTTGTGTATAAATTACATAGATTAACCTATTTTATACTGAGATATAAAGTCTGTGAGGTAGACGCTGTTATTCTTCCTCTTTTACAGATGAGGAATCTGAAAAGTTAAGGAACTTGCTCATGTGACCCAGCTTGGAATAGGCAGATATGGAATTTGAAGGCAGGCTATCTGATTTCTACTGCAACCTATGATGTGGATATCATTTTTTTTTAAAGAGAACACTGAAGCTCAGAGAGGTAAAATAACTTGCATTTGTCCTCTATCCCCTACCACACTCTAAGAAGAGTAAAAGTATCATGTCACACATACCAGGTACCAATCATTTCTTGGTAAAAGGGAAACCAAAGGCATGTATAATGTGGCTAGGCCCACCTATGGTACTGTTTGTCTGAGTCCTGTATGCTCTTCAGCTCCAGGGAGTTCAGGACAGGGATGAGAAGTCGATGAGGTCTCTGCCTGGGAAGTACATTTGAGAGTACATTACTGGCTTATTAGAAGCTGGCTAGAGTAAAAAAGCAGACTGTGCTTATTCCTGGTGGCCCTAATCCCATCTAGGCCCACCATTAGCATGCCAGCAGGTCACGTTTAGTAGCCTGTTCTATATTAGGGAAACTTTATCCTCGGATACTAGTGGCCAGACTAAAGCAAAGGCAGAAGAGGGCAAAGAAGAGAACAGACGCAAAGGAAACAAGAAGAGGGAAAGAAAAAGAAAGTAAAAACAAAGAAAGGAAGACAGGGAGAAAGAAAAGAAGCCCATGCTGGGCTGAAGTTGGTCTCTCCAAAAGAGAGGGGAAGCATTGATCTGCTATGCATCTAGCTTTTCTCTTCCCTTGTTCCTAGGTAGAAAGCAGATTCCTCTCCCCAGGGCTCTGAATCCTGCACCAGTAGAAAATTCATTTGAAAAATTAAATTACGTCTGAGGAGCAATCACCCCCTAAAAGGCCCTGGAGGTCAGAACAATCAGGATTTAAATTAATTGCTTAATGGAAACAACATTTCTGAGAACAATGCTGATAATTTGCTAAAACCAGGGTATGTTTGTAACTCTTTGAAATGAATTGAATTGCTGGTTACAAGAATTAATGCTTATTGAGAAATTGTGATTGAAATCCCCAAAGTTAAGTATTAATTCCTTAAAGCAATTGGTAATTAGTAAAGAATTGTGCACTTACAGTCAGTACTACATTCAGCACTTAATTATATACTATCTCAAATTGTTTCCCAGTTGTTGCATGTATGTTAGCCTTGTCTCTTCACAAACTTGGTGGGAGCAAGTACTGGAAATTGTTCTTTTATTGGTATCTCCCACAGTGCCTAGCACAGTGCTGAACACACATAGATACTAAAGAATTGATTGATGCGGATAGGAATAAATCAGTGAGCTTGGAAAAAGTTGGCTTTTTAAAGCTCAATTTATGTAGATATCCCAGAAAGCCAAGAGCAGGGCATGTTTCTAAAGAGTCAAAATAGTGAACACATTAAGTACTGTGAGATTGCGTGTGTTAAATGGAGTGGAGAATTTGAAAGGAGACATCTTATTGAGTGAAAAGAAATTGCAGATGACTTGAGGTCAGGTACTTGCTGTAGAACAGCTTGATTTGGATTCTGTTGATTTACCTACATTTTACAAAAACTGAAAATAGTCATTAGGCCTGGAAGGTGATGGAGAGCAGGGAGCCTCACTGCTCCATTGCTGGCTCACAATTTTCTGGGAATGTTATACTTTTCAAAAGCTTCGGCTGTGATCTGTTTATAAAAAGCTGGACTTTTCATGCCCTTGGAACTGTAAGCTTTTACCCCAAATCAATACCCTTTATAAAAGTCAACACATTTCTGGTACTTTGCATCCACAGCCCTTTGTTACTGTTAATGTTACTGACATTCCACTGTACTAAGGGGGTTGAGATAGTCCCTCAGGAATTGGGGAAAATGTCGCTGTTGTCCCAATGTTCTTGGATGGTGAGATCTAGAGCTTGGCCACTACCTAGATGCTTGGTCAGGGTGGAATTGAGAAAATCACTATTGGGCAAGCCTGTGGGAGGGGTGGGCCCCCATGAGGCCAGAGGAGAAGAAACCATCATTCTGTATATGACTCTCAGACTGTGAAATCTAATGGAGTGTGTCCTGCAGGTTTTCAGAACTGTCTAGGACCCATGACACCTCCATTCTTTCTAGTTTCTACTTATTATAATGCAAATGTTTATCCTATGTCTGCCCCTCCTTTATATATTGGAAGCAGATAACTAGTTTTCTAAGCTTCACAAGTGAACAGCCAAAGGGGACTTTTGCCCAGAACAAACTACATGACTATACCTGATTTTTATGTGGGTTGTACTTAGTGTTGCTACTGAAATGATTTAAGGCTTTGAAATATTGTGATGTAATGAATGTATTTTGCATATGGAAGGAACTCATCTTTTGGGGATTCAGAGGGTGAAGTGTGGGCAGTTTGGAAATTCTTTTATGAATCCCGAATAGAGAAAGATTGTGAATTTATTAATTGCTGCGGGTATGAGACCCTTTCGAATTGAACTATGTCAGTGAGGCATTACTCAAGTTGAGTCTGCCCTCTTGCTGGGTCTGATAAAAAACGGAGACATACAGGAAGAGAGAATACCGCCATATGATGCAGCCATGTGACAGAAAGGAAGGCTCATGAAGCTGAGGCTATGGGGCAAGATGGCCATTTGCCTGATAACTTGCAGCTGAAACCAGAAAGAAAGCAGATCAGCCAAAGCTGAGAAAAGAGGATCAGAAAGAGACAAGCCCAATGCCTGGTTGCCCTCAGATGAGCTCCGGGACACATCACAGCTGGGAAGGGAAGGCAGAGACCAGGCAGAGATCACCCACCATCTTGCTTCAACACATGGCAAGTGACTTGGGTGAGAAAGCGCCTCTTATGGTACCTTGAGTTGGACTCTTCATAGCTTGGAACTGTGAGCTTTTACTCCAAATCAATACCCTTTATGAAAGCCAACACATTTCTGGTACTTTGCTTCTGCAGCCCTTTGATAAACTAAAACAAATGGGTTCACACCTATCAGTACATGAATCAAGATTAAGATCACAGGGAAACAGACTTGGCCCAGTGGTTAGGGCATCCGTCTACCATATGGGAGGTCTGTGGTTCAAACCCCGGGCCTCCTTGACCCATGTGGAGCTGGCCTACGTGCAGTGCTCATGCGCGCAAGGAGTGCCCTGCCACTCAAGGATGTCCCCTGCGTAGGGGAGCCCCACACACAAGGAGTGCGCCCCATAAGGAGAGCCGCCCAGTGTGAAAGAAAGTGCAGACTGCCCAGGAATGGTGCCACCCACACGGAGAGCTGACACAATAAGATGACGCAACAAAAAGAGACAGATTCCCGTGCCGCTCACAACAACAGAAGTCGACAAAGAAACTAAGACGCAGCAAATAGACACAGAGAATAGACAACCAGGGTGGGGGGTGGGGAGAGAATTAAATAAATTAATTAATTTTAAAAAATTAAGATCATATGTTTGTTGGGGTACATAAATCAACCTCTTATAGAGTCCTTCTGTAAACTCATGACAAGAAAGATTTTAGCTTAGAATTTTTCTAGATTGAGGATCGTGTAAGTTTTTATATAGTTGTGGTATGTGTGTGTGTGTCCCATTTTATCTAAGACAAATATAAGTTCTAATTTTTTTTCCCCTGATAGGATTCTGGAGAAACATGGTGTTATTTGAATTTTTGGCTTGGGGTGTATTAAGAGTCTCAACACTTTAATTAGCTGTGTGGATTTTGACAAGTGGTTTAATCTCTCTAATCCTGAATTTCATCCTGGTTTGTCTTTTGTGGACCCCAGAAAATTTTATTCTTAAGCTACCTCATTCCTGTGCCTATGAGCTGTGTAGCTGGAGCCTTTTGATTAGATTCAGTTAAGGGACCTTTAATAGATCATTTTAAGTAGAACATTTTAGAGTCTCTGACTGGATTATGTCACTGAGGCATGGCCAGGTTAGGCCTCCACACTCTTGCTGGCCAGGGTCTTATATAAGTAGAGAACTGAAAACAGAAACATGGAGAGAAAGGCAGCTGCTGTTTTTACCCTGCCATGCAAAAAAGGAGTCCAAGGTCAGCTATAGCTGAGAGAGAGGCCAAGGGAAACCATGAGAGGCTGAGAGAGAGAAGTCAGAGGCTGGAATCAGCAGAGCATGGTGGTATAGAAAGCAGTCCTTGAGTGGCTAGGCCCATGGAGCAGCTCAAAGCTGAAGAGACAAACCGTGCCAAGTGCTTGATCGCCCACAGCTAAGCTTGAGGAGAAAGTAACCTGGAGGAGAAGGCAGAGGCCCAGACAGGGAGCCTCCATTTTGCCTTGCCATGTGGTGGGACTGCAGGATCTTCCAGAAGACAGCCTTTGGTGAAAGAACATCTCTGATGATGCCTGATTAGGACATTTCACAAATTCAGAATGGTAAGTTTTTACCCTAGTAAATCTGTTATAAAAGCCAGCCCATTTCCTGTAATTTTTGCATTGGCAGTTTTTGGCACCCTAAGACACTTATAATGATTAAAATAAGAAAGATTATCAGAAGGGAATTCAAGATCCTTCTAAATTCCCTTCTGGCATTATGATTCTGTATTTAAGCATTGTAATTACCTATTAAATTTACATTTGGAAGAAGACCTTGACCAAAAGGGGGAAATATTAAATACAAATGAGTTTTTATGGCTAAGAGATTTCAAAGTAAATCAGGAGGCTAGTCTAGAGCAGGGGTTCTTAACCTTTTTTGTTCCACAGACCCCTTTGCTAGTCAGGTAAAAACCACAGACCTCTTACTAAGTCCATACTATACTGAATATTATTTAATAAATGTAACACATCTGTATCAACATGTCCCCACAAGAATAATGTTCTTTTGAATTTAAATTCAAGCTCATGGATCCCATGTTAAAAACCCCTGTTCTAGAGGTTATGCTTCTGCACATCTCAGGAGGATCTCCTTACTGCAATAAACAAGCAGGGGGACCCCTGAAGGCTCTAGAGACATATAGACACCAAAGGCAAGGCAGACAATCTCAGGAATTCAGCACCCTGTCAGCAGGCCTTACCTTGGAATATATGCTCTCTAATGTAACAGAATCAGAGTAATTTATAATTTCCCTACACATGGCTCTTCTGCCCCTTTTGTTTGAACCTATATGTAACACTATATTCATTAAATATATGTCCCAGAGACTTAAATCTTTGGTCTGTTCATATGCTGGTTGAGCCCTGAATCTCAGCAGAGTTTCAACCAACACCTACTCTCCAGTTCATTGGACTTGCCCAGAACAACTAATAAAAGAATGTTGATGGACAATGCCCTTGCCAAAAAACAGATAATCTACGAGTACAAGCAAAACAGTTCCATCCATTTGCCCCATGGGATCTAAGTCCTTTCTCAATCAGAAACAGAGTGGGCATCAACATTCCCAAATCCTCAAGATTAAGGAATAAAAAAATATGAGGGGGGAATGCAACTGTGGACTAAAGTAGACTTATGATTATGCTAGCAATGGAGGAACTTGTATCATTGATATAAAGACAGTGGCGATCAGAGGTTCTGAGCGGAGGGAGAAGGAAGAATGGTGCAACATGGGGCATTTTTGGGACATTGGAATTGTTGTGCATGACACAACAATGACAGATACAGATCATTTTACATTGTGCCAAAGCCTATGAAATTATGCAGTACAAAGTGTAAACTATAATATAAACTATAGACCATTGTTAGTAGCAATGCTTCAATATGTGTTCATCAACTGTAACAAATGTACTGCTAATGAAATATGTGTTACTGGGGGAAATTGGGAGAGGGGAAGAGGGTGGAGTATATAGGAATCCCCCTATATTTTTGATGTAACATTTATGTAATCTAAAGCTTCTTTCAAAATAAAATGTTAAAAAAAGAGAGAGAAAAATAAATGATCTGTTACAAATAGAATAATGAATGCCAGGGAAAAATGAGGAAGGAAGGATTAGGGTGGAGTTTGCCTAATGATGAAAGCTTCTAGAAAGAGGAGAGTTTGCAATTCAGTCTTGAAGAAATGGAGGGAAGATGTATGAGCTGGGATATAAACATGGGCTGAAAGCTTCTGTGATTATTACTTTCTTTTATGTCTCTTCCATGAATGGAAATTAGAGCAAGCAGAAGAGGACACCTGAAGTCAATCAAGGTTAGATGACCAAGTATTAGTCAACAGGTCAGAAATTAAAGACGGCTCTGACAATAGGAATGGATTACTGGGTGTCTATAGGGAAGGTTAATGCTGCTTTGGGGCTCTATTTCTTTCCCTTACTTCTTTTTAAAAATAGGTATCTTTATATGAAGTATTATCTTTCCCAAGTCTATTTTTCTACTCTCTTTCCCAGAATCTTATCTGATGTATCCTCTTTTTTGCTATCTCTCTTCCTCTGATTCCCACTCTTCATTTTTATCTCTTACTGTGCTTTCAAGATGAGCCAGGGAAAGTTTAAAAATAAATGTCAGTTTAAAAACTGTACTAGCTAAAATTTATTTTTGTTCCTAAATCTATTATATTTTCTTTCACATTGTAAACTACTTAACTATTATTTATGTATACATATGAGATACTTTGAGTTTGATTTACTTGCCTATCAATAAAATAGAACATATTACTTTATGTTAAAATAAGGGAAATAAATTATTTTTCTATCATTGACCTGACCCACAGGGAAGAAATATATATATATATATGTGTGTGTGTGTGTATAATGCCTTGGACTTGTTTTTCTTTCTTGTTTGAAGAAAGAAAATTTTCACATTTTCCTCCATGCTACCCACAACTCTTTTTAAAATGAGAACCAGAGAACCTAAAGTGCTATTCAATAAACATGGCAAATATTTCAAAAGTTTGCATGATGCTATATTCTTATAAGGGAGAATAAGACAAAAGAGAAAGTAGAAAAATAGGTTAAAATGAAGGGAGATATAGATAAAGATATAAATATATTGACAGAGACCAGTAAGAGGGCAAGTACAGTTTGGTGATTTGATGCTGTATGTACCCCAGAAAACCATGTTCTTAAACTTAATCCATTCCTTTGGGTATAAACCATGGTAAGTAGAATCTTTTGATGAAGTTACATCTCAATCAAATAGGTCTTAATCCTATTACTGGAGCCCTATATAAGTTGAATGAAATTCAAATGTAAAGAGAGAAAGCCAGAGAAAGCAGTCAGAAGCAGAACCTGGAAGAGATGGGAGAGATCAGGAGATGCCGCCATGCTCATGACCACGTGACAAGTTAAGGCCCATGAAGCGCTGGTTGCCATTCCCAGAATGCCATAGTCTTCAGGGAGAAAGCATTGCCTTGATGATACTTAGATTTGCACTTTTTCTCCTAACCTCAAAATCATGAAAAAATAAATTCCCATTGTTTAACCTGGCCCATTTCATAGTATTAGCCTGAAAACTCTAGGAAACTAAAAATATGTTATACAGGCAAAAATGTGTGCTTTGCATCCAGATTGATGTGGTTTTATTAAAATTTTGCTATGTTTTGCTGAGTATTTCAACACTTGCGGTCAGTACGTCCTGTTGCGGTCGGTACGTCCTGTCCGGTGGACGGCGGGGCAGGAGAGGCCTAGGCTCCTGCCGGGGCTCGCATGCGTGGAGGGCGCGCGGCGGAGAAACCACCACGGAGACGAGGTGAGCACGCAGGTCTAATTTATGAAGGGAAGTACATGTGTTTATATAGGGTTATGGGGGAGTGAGCAGGGGACTGATTGGCTGTGGCCAAAGGGGGATTGGATTGGCGGTGGCGAGCAGTTGGTGGGGGGAAGAGGCAGATTCTAGGTTGGTGAATGGGCGGCACCGGCGGGAAAGGGGAACGGGCTGGGAGTGATTGGTAGGGACTAGTTCCTTGCCTTTTATGGTGCGGCTTGTGCTGCGGCTTGACAGTGCGGGAGGGGGGATGTGAGCGTAGGCAGCTTCTGCTGGCTATCAGCAAGCCGGTGTCGGTTGCCTGGGCGGGGCCGAGGGCAGTGCGCCCGTTCCATGGCTGAGGGCAGTTCACCCGTTCCAGCTGCCCTACACCCGAGTGGTGGGCTGCACATATCCCCCACTGGGCGCGGCTATGCTTGCCAGCCAGACTTCAGCCTGCCTCACCTCATCTCCCCCTCTCTTTTTGTTTATGGCCAATGTGGCTGCAGCTATTAGTTTCTGCTGATTTTGGGTATCTCGGAGAGACAGCAGAATGCGGCGCACACCATAGAAGACGAGGAAAAGAAGAATACAAAGGAGTCCAATAGACCCATATGTGATGAGGGAAGACGGGGAGAATAAACTAGCCAATTTAAGCAGAAAGGTGCCTGAGGTGTTGTTGGCGCCAGTTGCGGTCGGGAAAAGGTCTCCCCTGGTGGAGGGGGTGAATATAAGGGCATTTTGATAGAGGTCGGGGACCGGATCTCCGGTGCTACTGGTAGTTGTATTAGACCCTGTGGTGTTAGGGAAAAAGGTGAATAGGAGAGCATCTGGAGGGGCGGTAAGTGAAACGTTGAATGTAACAGATCGGAGCGCTTCCTTCGGGTTGCACGGTAGCTGCAGAGAACAGTTAGTATGATAAATCTTGGGGTAGGTAGGGCTTTCGGGGGTGAGGAAAAGAAAGCCAGGAGCGTGACGGACTGCAGCCCACACGGGTCATGAAGTGGGCAGGGTGGTGGCTGCAGAGAGAAGGAGGATTAGTAGGGCTACAAGGTTAATGGGCTGGTTAGGCGGGAGGTGAGTGTGTGCTCGGACTCGGCGATAGAGATTGAGGAGCAGTTGTTCTTCTGTTGGAGGAATTGGGTCGTCCAGAACGAAGCGCGTCATCTGGTGGGTCAGGTGCCTCAGTCGTCAGCGTTCCCTCCTTGTCAGGCGCTGGGTCTGCGGGTGCAGGGCGGATGTTGCATCCCGGGATCCAGATGGGTTGGGGGGCATCATCTGGGAAAACACAAGCAAACCCTCTCCCTTGGGTGAGGAGGGGGCAGGGCCCCCTCCAAGTATTGCTTTCTGGGTCTTTCCAATAAACAAAGGGGGCTTGTGTGGGCCGGTAGGAGGGCCCCCAGTGCCTATGGAGGGCGGATAGTCCCTCTTTGTCAAAGGTGAGTATATTGAGGAATATTAAGGATGCAGTGACTAGGTCACTTGGTTGCACTTGGGGAAGCATTTCTTTCTCTTTTTGAATTTGTATTTTGAGCCGGCGGTGAACGCTCTCAACTATAGCCTGTCCTTGCGGGTTATAGGGGATCCCAAAGTGATGAGTAATATTGTAAAGTCGTAGGAAGGCGGTAAAGGAGGTGCTGCGATAGGCTGGCCCGTTGTCAGTTTTTAGGTCCCATGGAACTCCCATGAAGAGAATAGCCTGGCTCAATGCCTTAATGCAATGCTTGGCGGTCTCTCCCGCAAGGGATACCGCGTAACACATGCCAGAGAAGGTGTCAATGGCTACATGCATATATTTGAGGCGCCCGAAGGATGGGACATGTGTGACATCTAATTGCCATCTCGAATTGGGCTTGAGCCCACGGGGATTAACCCCCTGTGGCTGTAGCGGCCCAAGGGGCAGAAAGGGGATGCAGGTTTTACAGCTGCGCACCAAGTGTTTGCAGGTTTCAATGGGCAGGCCCAATAGGTGACGAAGTGAGGTTGCCGAGAAGTGAAACCTGGCGTGCAGCGTTTTGGCCTGGTTGACTGTATCTCCAGTGGGCTGGGCAGTAGATATGGAAACTGCCCGATCGGCTGTCTCGTTCCCCGAAGTGAGGGGGCCGGGCAGGCCGGAGTGACTCCTGATATGTGCAATGTACCAGGGAGCCTGGCGGTGTTCAAGGAGACATTGCAGGCTGGCAAGGGCTTCGTCGATGGGAGTAGAGCCCGGGAAGAAGGTGGAGAGTGCTAGGACCCGACAGACTTGGAGGGTATATAGACTGTCAGTGAAGATGTTGACTGGCTGAGCCTGGAAGGTATGCAGGGCAAGGCATACAGCCAGTAATTCTCCCACCCGCACAGAATGCGGGTTGATGTGGGTGAAAACCTTGGGCTCTAACACGGCAGGTTGGTAAACAACCATGGCGAATTTGGTGGTGGAAGCGTCTGTGAACACAGTGGTGACAAATGGGATAGGATTGGAAGTAGGGAAGGGGTGGAAGGGGCTCTGAAAGGGGAGCTTGGTGATTCCTTGAAGTAACTTATGGCTGGGGTAGTGATTGTCAAAGTTACCCGAGAACCCTTCTAGTAGGACCTGCATGTCTTCATTGTCTCGTATGAGGAGGTCGGTTTGCTTGGCGTCTAGTGGCCAGATGATGGTGGCAGGTTTGACCTCAAAGGTATGGATAGCTAGGGTGATTAAGTCCGAGGTTAAGCTGATCCATAACCTGACAGCAGGGCAGATCTTACGCAGCCTGCTCTTGGCTGGATGGAGCCAGAGCAGCGGGCCAGTCTGCCAGAGGACTCCAGTGGGTGTACCTCGAGTGGGCAGGATCAAAGCCAGCAAAGGCAGGCTGGGGTCAAACCTGTGCAGGCAGCACTTGTCTAATGCCTTGTTAACGGCCTGAATTGCGGCCCTGGCCTCTGGGGTGAGCCTGATACACCGTGTTAGGGCGGAGGCTGGGCCCAAGTCTGATTGCAAAAGGGCAAAGAGTGGCTGGAGCTGGGCCGTGGTGATAGGCAGAGCGGAGCAAACCCAATTAATATTACCACAGAGTTGTTGCAGTTCAGTGAGGGAGAGGCGCTCTGGGACAGCGAGCTGCTGAACTGCTGGTGTGACGTACCTGTCAATTTGGAAGCCCAGAAATGTGAATGGCGGTTCAACCTGGACCTTTTCGGGCTGGATGGTAAGACCTATGTCAGCAAGGTTAGTTCACAGCATGCCGAGAACTATTTGGAGCTTCTCTGCCTCCTCGCATGCTACGAGGATATCATCCATATAGTGAATAATGCGCGCCCAAGGCCGTAGTGGTGTGACAGCGCAATCAACATAGCGCTGACAAATGGCAGGGCTGTTGCGCATGCCTTGAGGGAGTACCCTCCACTGGTATCTATCAGAGGCACCTGAGTGGTTAGGGAGGGGTACCGTGAAGGCGAAGCGCTGGCAGTCCTGCAGATGGAGTGGGATAGAGAAAAAGCAGTCCTTAATGTCAATGGTGGCCACGTGGAAATGGCACGGAACGGCTACGGGGTGTGGGAGGCCAGGTTGGGGCGACCCCATCGGCAAGATATGCTTGTTAATTTTGCAGAGGTCGTGGAGGAGCCGGTACTTGCCAGTGGATTTTTTCTGAATAACAAAAACTGGCGAGCTGTACGGACTTGTGGAAGGTTCAATGTGACCAGCCTTGAGTTGCTCACTTACGAGCGCTCTGAGGGCGGCAAGTTTATGGGAAGGTAAAGGCCACTGCTCCACCCAGATAGGCTCCTCAGTATCCCATTGCAGAGGAGTGGGTGCAGGAGGTGTTAAACGAGCAGTGGCGCAAGTTATTGGGGGGGGGCTGCGTGGTGATGACAGCTCCGCAGGCCTCTAGGACATCTCGGCCCCATAGTATTTGGTCAATGTTGGTCAGGAATAGCGGTTTAAAGGTACTGCGGCGTCCCTCGGAATCTTCCCATTCTATAGGGAGAGAGGCTCGGAGAGAGGGGGACGTGCCAGTGGCCCCGACCACCGAAGGCCCGTCTTGGACTGCCCATTGGGTGGCATAGTGGGCAGGGAAACAGGATACCTCAGTCCCGGAATCGAGCGTGCCTTGGTACCAGCGGTTGTTAATTTTAAAGCTTCGGAGGGGTTTCTCGAGGGAGACGGGCACGGTCCACATTATGGTTTGGGGCCGGGCATCAGCTGGGGGCGTGCCTCTTGGGCGCGGGGTTGAGGCCTGCCCCTGGTGGAGTTTAAAGGCTGCGGCGCGCTGTTAGAGCGGCAGTCTCGGGCCCAATGATAACCCTTGCCACATCGGGGGCAGGGTGTGGGAGGCCCCCGGGTGGCCGCTGAGGTGGAAGTTGGGGGTTGGGGAGTGGCCGCAGGAGCAGGCAGCCTGGGCGCCTCAGGGCACTCTCTGGCAAAGTGCCCAGTATTGCCGCATTTAAAGCAGCCTGCATTCAGCGCCATGGCGGCCGAAAAGGCCTGTGTGAGCGCGGCAGTATGCATATCTAGGCCACTGCAGGCTAGAACCCAGTCATGAATTGCCTTCTCTCTGACGGGAACAATGGCCTGCTTACAGATGGGGTTGGCGCCTTGCAAGATGAGCTCTCGGGCAAGGGCTGTCTGGGCTTGAGGGTCTGCAACTTTGCGCTCACAGGCTTGGAGGATGCGGGAGACGAAGGCGGAGAAGTCCTCGTCCTTGCCTTGTGTGAGCTTGGTGAAATTGTCAGCTTTAATAGCAGAACATGAGCGAAATGCTCGGAGGGCAATATCGTGCAGCTGAAGCCAGAAGCCGGCCGGGGCACGCTGGTAGACTACATGGTTGCCGAATTGGCCAGAGCCGGTGAAGGCGTCTGCCGGGATCTGTACGCCGGTTGCGGCGTTGGTTGCAATTTGTTTTTCTGCCTCAGCATGAAAGTGGGCTCTCCAATCTATAAACTAGCCGGGGGTGAGGATACCCCGAGCCAAGGAGGTCCAGTCATAAGGGATGCAGAGGTTTGTGGAAATCTCTTCCAACATCTGCATGGCATATGGGCTCCCCAACCCGTCTTCCTTGACTGCCTTTCTAAGGCGTCTAATGTCCTCCGGGTCGTGGGGATACCAGGGGAGTGGGTGCTGCAGGGAGGGAGTGACATTCATGGGGAAGCAGGAGACGGGAAGGGGTAGGGTGCTCGGGGGAGCGCCACTGGCCGGCGGGGGTGCCTGTGCTGGGGCAGGAGTGAAAGGGCTGGTGCTCATGGTAGCAGGGCGCTGAGGGAGGGCCGTCATTGGCGCCCAGGGATTGGGCGGAGGACCAGCTCAGGGGTCTGCGAGGTGGGGGGCGCCCAAGCAGATGCGGGCGCAGGGCCAGCTGGGGCACAAAATGGCCGCTCAGACTCACAAGATGGCCGACCAGGCGCGCGCACACCGAAGGCGTCACAAAATGGCTGCTTGGGCTCATAAAATGGCCGACCTGACGCATGCGCGTTGGTAGTGTCAGAGGGCCAGCCTGCTCTTCCGCCCTCGACAGGGAGGGGCGGGTAGAGGGAGGTCACCACCCTATGGGGTGGATCTGGTTCCTCCTCAAATGACTTCCTCCTTTCTGGTGGGGAAGAAGGAGGAAGTTCGCCATCTTGGCGGGGCTTAAGGTTGGTTTGCTTGGGCGGGTCTAGGTCGAGAGCGTTGTTAAGCTGCTCGACAAGAGACTCCGCGTTGGAGTCCTGGTCCGAGTCGGAGCCAGACCCGGGGCAAGAGGGAGATGCCTTTCCCTCCTTATCGCGCAACTGAGAGGACAGAACCTGCGATGTGGGGGGCCGAGAGCCCTGGAGGCAGGAGCGGATGGTAATCAGCGTAGGCACAAGGCCAGGGGGGAAATGCTTCCCTTCGTGCTCCATGGCATTGGTGACCCGGCCAATAAGGCGTTCGTAAGTACCGGGGTCCCAAAGGTGGCAAGTCGTGAGCCAAGGGTTAAAAGGAAGGAGAAGGTCCCAATAAACTTGCAGTCGGCGAACTGAAACTTTGCACTTGTGGGTGTCTAAGAGTCCGGCAAGGGCACGGACTTGGGGCGCTTGGCGAGATGACAGCCTACCGCCCATTTTAGGCCTAGGGAGCCGGAAGGATTGGGGCCCTACCTAGCGAGCGCGGCGATCGGGTAGCAGCGGCTACCGGGGGTCTCGGACAGGGCGGCGAGCAGGAGGCACCCTACTCAGCGGTAAAGGAAAATGGCGACGACAAAGGCAATGAGAAGGGAGGTAAGGAGGCAGAGAAAGACGGCGGTCGGAGCGGTCAAGCGCGAAAATGAGGGGCAGTAGTGGTGTAATATGGTGAGGACGGCAAGGAGGATGATCGGGAGAAGGAGAAAGACGGGGAAAAGGGAAAGAAGAGCAGGGTTCATGGGCAGGGAGGGGCCGGCAAGTTATGGAGCGAGGCGGAGTAGGGCCTTACCCGTTCACAGCGGGCAGTGCCCCACGTTGGGCGCCAGTTGCGGTTGGTACGTCTTGTTGCGGTCGGTATGTCCTGTCCGGTGGATGGCGGGGCAGGAGAGGCCTAGGCTCCTGCAGGGGCTCGCAGGCGTGGAGGGCGCGTGGCGGAGAAACCACCACGGAGACGAGGTGAGCACGCAGGTCTAATTTATGAAGGGAAGTACATGTGTTTATATAGGGTTATGGGAGAGTGAGCAGGGGACTGATTGGCTGTGGCCAAAGGGGGATTGGATTGGCGGTGGCGAGCAGTTGGTGGGGGGAAGAGGCAGATTCTAGGCTGGTGAAGGGGCGGCACCAGCGGGAAAGGGGAACGGGGCTGGGAGTGATTGGTAGGGACTAGTTCCTTGCCTTTTATGGTGCGGCTTGTGCTGCGGCTTGACAGTGTGGGAGGGGAGATGTGAGTGTAGGCAGCTCCTGCTGGCTATCAGCAAGCCGGTGTCGGTTGCCTGGGCGGGGCTGAGGGCAGTGCGCCCGTTCCATGGCTGAGGGCAGTTCACCCATTCCAGCTGCCCTACACCCGAGTGGTGGGCTGCGCATATCCCCCACTGGGCGCGGCTATGCTTGCCAGCCAGACTTCAGCCTGCCTCACCTCAAACACTGATTTTTACAATTTATTAGTTCCTATTTTACTGGAATTTTATCAGTAGGTTTATATGAAATATCCTCTCTACAAATATCCACACCACTTATGTGTATTAGTGTCTATTGCAGCCATTTGTTTCTGGTCTGCATTCCATCCTTAATCAATACTTTATCTTATGGCCATGGCCTTTTCCCATCTGTCATGGTCTTGATTCTCATCTCATAATACACTGAATAAAGAGCACAGATAGAGAAGGAGATGTTAAAGAAGTTACATATACCCAAGAATCTGCCCTGAAAGTTGGAGATCCTATAAATAAATGAAGTAAGGAAATGGGCACAGGAAATATGCCTCATGGGTAAAAACCATATCATTTGATATCATTTGACTCAACTTTCTGCAAGATGTTGTATTTTCACAAATATTAGTATATAATATTTTTTTCCCTTCATTGATGTGTGTGTGTGTTAACAATATTTAGCCAAGGACTGATGATTTTCTATGCTTGCCCAGTAGACAAGGGCAGTACAGGAAGAAGTGGAAACTGATTATAACGTGATCCTTCAGTTGGTCCTTTATCTGACCTAATGTTTCCCCTTCCTTCTCAAAATGAAGTATAGGTATCTGGATGGGATTATTAATAAAGCTACAATAGGTATAAATCAATAAAAGATGCAGGAATCATACTGCATTCCATTTACTTCTACATTTCATTTTCGAGTGATAGTTTCACAATCTTTGAAGATATTTTTTATGGTAAAATGAATACCTGTGCAGACATCCAAATAATAGAAATAAATTGGAGAACATCTGGCTGATTCAATCATGTTAAACTTTGAAGTCAAACTTGGCTTATTAATATTTATAACTTGAAAATATGTCCTTGAATTTTGTTTAACAGTTTCCAATGTGATATTTAATGATTGAATATTTTATTTTTTTTTAGTTTTTCAAATATTTTGGTTTGATTCTTTTGTTATTTGGAAATAAACAGCTTTGGAAAACTCAATTTATCACTTATATGTTTTCTCTTTAGGATAATAATGCTTTATTTCCATGATTGCTTATCTTTACAATGGGCCCAAATGTGTGGTTACAGTAAAGGTGGAGAAAAGAATGTTATTTTACTCATTTTAAGTCAGTCTATATTAAATGTTAGGATTCTAATAAATGAAACGTGCTATTTCATGATGGGTACTCATGTACTTAGTGAGTTCCGTGATAGCTGAAATTGTGGGTCTGAAAGTTTCTTACTATGCCATGGCCTGCAAAAGCCTCAGCTGGGATCTAGAAACAAAGGTCAAAAGTATTTTTCAATTAATAATTAGTTACCACTATTGTATACCTATATTTTGGTAGGTAGTCTTAAGTATTTAAATATATTATCTTATTTCATATGTCCTACATATTTTCAAGCTAGCTATTTTTATCCCTGGTTAAAAGGTGAGGAAACTGAAGCTCAGTGAGTTTACAAAAATTGCAAACATCACATGTCCACTAAGTGGAAAAGCTAAAAATGAAATTTGTATTTGATTACAAAACTTCAGACTTTTTATTAAGTTAACTGATACTCTGTAAATTCTAACCAGATAAAAGGAATTTGGTAACTTCTTGTACATAAATTAGTTATTACTTTAAAATATTTATTAAGAAAAATAATACTAATTTTACCAAACTTTCTGCCCCTTCTATTTGGGAATAAATTGTTGCCACTTGCCACTTTGAGTCTGCCTGAGAAAACATTCCCATGTGTTTTTTTGGTTTGTTTTTCTTTTCTTTTTCTTTTATTTTGTTCTTAAGTTTTGTTGTTAGTTTAATACCTGAAACATCAGTTAAGCGAGAATTAGTGATATCTCTGGGGTATCTCTGTTCTATTAAGAGACTGACTCTGAAGACATTTAGGGCAAATGTTTGGCAGGGCATCAAAGATCTACGAACAGTTTGAGGACTACTTTCCTTGACTTGATTTTAGCTTGGTCCCATTGCTTGTCCTTCCATATTTTCCCCCTAATCATCCTACCAATCCAGAAGATCTTCTTTTATTATCATTATTTTTATTTTTTTTTTTATTTTTTAAGTTATTTTTTATGTATTACATATGTTTATAATACGTAACTAATGCATATGAAAGTATTATATTTATTTACTTATTTTAGAACCCTGTGCTTTTTTAAAAGATACATAGATCATACAAAATATTATATTAAAAAATGTAAGAAGATTCCATTTACCCCCACTCCCCACCTAGTCCCATTCCTCCCACATCACCAAATTCTTTCTTCAGTGTGGCACATTCATTGCATTTGATGAATACATTTTGGAGCACTGCTACACAGCATGGATTATAGTTTACATTGTAGTTTACACTCTTCCCCAGTACATTCAGTGGGTTATATAGCAGGATATATGATGTTCTGCATCTGTCACTGCAATATCATTCAGGACAACTCCAAATCCTGAAAATGCCCCCATATCATACCTCTCCTTCCCTCTGCCCTCAGCAACTCCCGTGGCCACTGTCTCCACATCAATGATACAGTTTCTTCCATTGCTAGAGTCACAATAATTCTGTAGTAGAATACCAGTAAGTCCACTCTAACCATAATTTATTACTCCATCCTGAAGGCCCTGGGATGGCGATGCCAACTCTGCCTCTAACTTGAGAGGGGCCTAGATCCCACATGGTTGATGGATGGAATTCTCCTGTTTGCTATTATAGACTCTCTTGTTTCCCTGATGAGGTGGTTGACCATCCCCATCTCCCTGTTAGCTGAAGTGGGCATGTCCAACAAACTGGAGAATAGGTGCTGCAACTCTGCTGAGGCTCGGGGCCCAGCCAGCACACAGTCGGTCCAGAGATTCAAGTCTCCTGAGCATATACCAACCCCAGCACCAACTCCAGTTTCAGTAAAAGTGACAGAAGGGGCACGTGTAGAGAGGTCACATCTGAGTCCAACTCTATCACACTCAGGAGCACAAATTTCAAAGTAGGGCCCACTGGCAAGGCACTGAACTCCAGAGCCATCTGTCATGACCATAGGAACTGGGAGTCTCCATAGCCCTCAGGAGCACCACTACTTGGGGTTGTATCTACTTGGCTGTCTCTGAGATCCTGCTGAGATGTGGATATGCATGACCCCTCTGATGACCTCCTGACTCACTTTGAAATCTTTTAGCCATATGAACTCATTTGTCTTTAGCATTTCCCCCTTTTATTCAATGTCTTTTTCTAGTTGCATCACCAGCTGGTGCTTGGTAAAAATCCCTCGGCGCTGAGGAGGCTCATCCTCGGGAGTCATGTCCCACACTGGGGGGAAGGTAATGCATATATGTGCTGAGTTTGGCTTAGAAGGTGGCCACATTTGAGCAACTTGGAGGTTTTCAGGAGGTAACTCTTAGACACCCTGCAGTTCTAGGCCTAGTTGAAATTTCCAGCACATGGGCTCCTAAGCATAGTCGTCTATATCAAGGACCTATCATTGGACCATCTTTCTTTGCTAGTCTTTGCCCTTGCACTTGGGAGATTCCAACCCAAAAAATCTTGGTCTACAAATGGATAAAGAAGACACACAAATAGTCTTCGTAGTTCTCTTTTTTTCAGTGAATCAGATGTTTATACATTGCTACTTTTAGTGTAATAATATATGGATTGGGTGGCTCATTCCTTTTGCTCACAGCTGTAGTCTTTCTAGTTGGCTAACAGTTTAATTCATTCTATTGCTCAAAGTACTTTCCACCCCTTTTAGGCAATCCTTTTATCTTTCCTCAGAATGCCCATCATCAATTTATAATATCTCTTTGACTCTATTCCTTTACCCTATCTTTGATATTGGGCCTCTGTTAAACACAGACTCTAGATCCCCTAACAATTGTTCTCACTTTCCATTCAGAAGCATTTCCATGAATTGTTTCTCTCATTTTAGGAATCCCAGCCCTGATGAGGTACTCTGGTTTACTCCCCTCTCTTTCCTCTTTCTGTTTTCACACAACCACTTCCACTATTCTCACTCCTGGACTGACTTTTCCTATGTCAATGTTTTAAGTTTTTCTAAAGTAAGTCCTGCTGCTTTTTATACTCACCTCTTTCTGATCTGTCAATCTCTTTAAAAGCATCCTTTTCTCTTTTCTTACTTATCTGATTTTGACAAATGTGGGTACATTCTCCGAAAGCTTCTGTTTAAGCACTTTTCACTCTTTCTAAACATTATTTCACCTAGAACTGATATTTGAATTGTGTTTACATCTGCCCTATCCAGGACCCTCAGATTCTTGAAATAGTTCATCATCTTTGATTACAAAGAGTGTCAGCATTGAGTTGTATTTCTGTCTTCAGTTTTCCAGTGTCCCAGAAAGCTTATTCCCTACATAAACTACCGAGCACAGAGGAGCTGAGGTGAGGTTCTGCTGTCTACACTGAAGGTTAAAACTGCATATAGTCAAAATTAAACTTGGAAAAAATCTCTTAAGTGTCCAATAGAGTGCACAGTATTTGTTTTTCTATATAAAACCCCGTACAGTATTAGGCACCTATAGTATATATATAAAGTCTATAGAGATGTTCCTTTTTAGTGAGAACAAGCAGTTGGTTTACATTTAAAAACTATGTAATGTAAAAGAAGAGTATATATATTAATCCTCAACCACAGAATCACATTTGATAAAGTGCTTACATAAAGAGAGTCATGTAGGACATACAAAAGACTAAAAGAATTGGAGATATGTGTTTCCCATCACATACTCATTTTGGTATAGGTTATATGCCCATTGGATGTAGGGGTAAGCAGAATTACCTGCATTATTTAGATTCTTTTCCTCATGTACTAATCTCCTTAAACTTAATATCATTTAATTATTGTGTAACTTACTTATAGGAAGAATTTTTTAAAAATGAGCATGCAAGTATGGTTGAATTCTCTCAAATTAATTGATTATATGAGGTAACATTACCAGATTCATATTTTTAAAATCTTGTTTCATCTAAGTGTAATGTCTAGTAATACAATCAAGGGTTCTAATTTCAAGTAACAAGGATAATAAGAGAAAAATCAATTGTTTAGATTTGTACCTCTTATCTGTAGTTCAGTTCAGTGCTCACCTGGTAAGAATCCTTCTTGTTGCTAAAAATAAATAATCTTGCAAATTTAACAAAATCTTGCAAAGGTGAGTCTCAAAATGACAGCAAACATCAGACAAATATCAGTCTTTTATTCTTGCTGAGCTTAAAATAATTAGATTTCAGCTGTCTTTTCTAGTTTCATTTCCAATCTCTTCTCTCATATGTACCTTTACATACACACTTCTAAGACTGACTCTTTTTATGGTAACAGAAGTAAACACTGTCTCTTCTGCCAGGACTCTGGAGACCTTGTATTCATACAGTGACAGTACCAGAAATTTCAGTAAACATGACCTGAGTTTGTCAACCTGTGCAGAAGGTGGAGGGAATGATTTATTCCAAAGCTATGCTTTCAAAGCGAGCACATACTTTTTGCTTAGTTCATGTGTTTCTCTGAGGGGAATTCTTTTTTATTTTTTATTTATTTATTTATTTATTTATTTATTTATTTATTTATTTATTTATTTCTCTCCCCTTCCCCTCCACCCCGGTTGTCTGTTCTCTGTGCAATTTGCTGCGTCTTCTTTGTCCACTTCTGTTGTTGTCAGTGGCACAGGAATCTGTATTTCCTTTCTGTGCGTCATCTTGTTGTGTCAGCTCTCCGTGTGTGTGGCACCATTCCTGGGCAGGCTGCACTTTCTTTCTCGCTGGGTGGCTCTCCTTATGAGGTGCACTCCTTGTGCATGGGGATCCCCTACGCAGAGGACACCCCCCCCCTTGGCTGGGCACTCTTTGCGCACATTAGCACTGCGAATGGGCCAGCTCCACACGGGTCAAGGAGGCCCGGGGTTTGAACCATGGACCTCCCATGTGATAGACGGACGCCCTAACTACTGGGCCAAGTCCGTTTCCCAGAGGGGAATTCTTGAGATTAAGTTTGAGGGGCTATAGCCACTATTTTCCTGATTCCCTGAACTGCAATTCAAGTAACACTTTCATACCCTAGGTTTCACCTGTCCAGAAATCTTTCTTCTGGTTCTCATTTGCTTTTTTTTTTTTTTTTTTGAGATTCACTTTTTATTTATTTCTCTCCCTTTCACTCCCCATTGTCTGCTTTCTTTGTCTATTCGCTGTGTGTTCTTCTGCGTCTGCTTGCATTATCTAGCGGCACTGGGAAACTGCATCTCTTTTTGTTGTGTCATCTTGGTATGTCAACTCTCTGTGTGTGTGGTGCCACTCCTGGGTGGGCTGTGCTTTTTTCACACAGGGTGGCTCTCCTTGTGGAGCACACTGCCTGTGTGTGGAGCACCCCTACGTGGGGACACCCCTGTGTGGCAGGGTACTCCTTGTGCCTGGCAGCACTGTACATGGGCCAGCTCACCACACGGGTCAGAAGGCCCTAGGGATCGAACCCTGGATGCTCCATATGGTTTGTGAATGCTCTATCAGTTGAGCCATGTCTGCTTCCCTCATTTGCTTTTTTCAACAACAGATTTATTTTAGGCATTTTTTAGTTAATCCGTTTCTGATTAGTTAATTGACTTCTTTCAGGCTATTTGAGTCTTGAAATATGGATCAACTTACACTATTTCTCCTTTTGGTGTCTTTCAGTTGAGGTTTCTTTTTACTTCATTTATGCTCCTGAGTTCATGTCTTATCTCTATTGACATAAATAATCTGATTTAGTAATCCTTTATATTATTGAACAATCATCACATTCTTAGATCTTTCACATTGAATTGCTTGGGCTGTAGGGAAAGGGGCAACAATGAAGTCTATAAAATTTGAGAGTAATAGTATAATAATGCATATTGAATATTTGCTGTGTATCAATATATCCCCAGTATTTTACACCTTATGTCATTTCATGCTCACTTTGGACAGGTTATATCCCCATTTTATGGAAGAAGATGCTGAAAGCAAAAGAAATTAAAGAATTATAAAATATATACTGCTAAGATTCATTCAAAGAATATTTATTAAGCTCCTTCCACAAAGCTAATTCTATGCTATTTTTATGGCTTCTTAGAGGTTTTATGTGCTTCTCTCCCCCCAATTAGATTAAGGTGTTTGAGAGTAGCTTTATACTTTATACTTTTTCACATCCTCACATACTCAGTTAATACTTTTCCTTCAATAAATAATTTCTAATTGAATTATTGTATTTAGTCATAAATCTTCCCTTCCACTTAGATTAGCTTTTTTGCCACTTACATAGAGCAAATCTATAGTGGATGCACTTGCTGATAGTTGCCCATGCCACCAGAAACTGAGTTCAGGATGATGCTCTCTCAGATGGACTGCGTGCGAGAAGAACCAAAAACAGTTGTCACTGTTAACTCCCTTATTTTACTTTCAATAGAGAAAGTCATTCATGTTCCTTAATTTCTTCAACCCATCTTTCTGAGTTTATATTTAATAAATGAGAAAAACATAAATTTCCTTTTCAAATTTTAGTCTGAGACAGAGATGGGAGAAGTATTATTGAGATATAGTAATCACATCACAAAGCTAAAAATCAAAGCCATTAGCATATGTGAAATAAGAGATAGATTCCCATACCTATCATTTGCCTTAGATCTTGCATAAAGAATGTTTCTTTCTTGATAGGTTTGTGGACTTCCCAGGACCCTATTGAGATCATCATATACAGAAGATCACAACTCTATTAGTCAGCTATGAGGAATTAGGGCTAAGATTATAGATAAATACTCTATGTCCTACAGATAGGCTAGCTAAACTGACTGCTGAGTGTGACTGAATCCTCAAGTGCAGATTATTTTAAAGACTTGGCACATAGTCTTTGAGAGGATTCCATACTGTATTTCATTGGGAATTGTCAAAACTGCAGCACTTTGATCTTCCACTGTCTGTACTGACCTTCGCTCCCAGCAGGCAAGCCTGCATGGTCCGGTGTTTTCATTTCAGGGTGTCATGACATTATCAACTTGAACTTCAGAGTGCTCAAATTTTAAAATTTTACTTGAAAAGAGCAATGGTTTTCCTGACAATATTAACTTTGTAGAAGAGAAAGTAAAACTTACTGAACACATACCTGTGCTTCGATTCTGACTTTCATTTTGTTAGGAAATGATGATCGTTTCTACTCTAATCCTACTTAAGGCGAAAGAAACTTATGTCTTTTGAAGCAAGAAAAAAGAGCAAGATTTACCTTTTCTAGGTTAACTTTCTGTAGCAAGAGGAAAATATCATATTAGAAATTTTGGGGTGAGGAAGTTGAAACGTTATAATGGACAGGACTCTTTTGGTTGTGTATGGCCAAACTTTAACTCAGGCTAACATAGGAGCACAAGTGTTGGAGTCTGAATCACATCCCCCCCAAAAGATATGTACAAATTTGAATCTGTGTTCCTGTGTTTGTAAATGGGACCTTTTGAAGATGTTATTTTTAGCTAAGATGTGGCCAAACAGAATCAGGGTATGTTTTAATTCATATGACCAGAGGCCTTATAAAGAGAAGAAATTCAGACTCAGCCAGAAGTCAGAAGAAACCAGAGAATGAAGTAGATTGCCACGTGAAGGAAGAAGAGATACAAGCCAAGGAATCCCAAAAATTGTGGCAAGCCAGCATGAGAATGCGACAGACTCTGGGAGAAAGTATGGCCTGTCAAAGCCTTGATTTTGGACTGCTAACCTCCAAAACTGTGATACAATACATTTCTGTTATTTAAGTCAACTCATTGTATGGTATTATCTTAGTTTTTAGAGGCTACTATGTCAACAAATAATGGAATAAAGGAGATGAGAACAAGGGCAGCTTCAAGGAATAGACCTAAGGAATCAATTGTTGTCTTGTCTTTCTTTTACCTTTGTTCCTCTCTGCTTTTCTCTACTCGTTGGCTCATAGTCTGTTGTCATAACTCAGATTTTATGAGTCAGAGAACAGAGCCGCAAACACCTAGCTCTGGTCTTGTGTGCTTCCAATTTAGAGACCTGAAAAGATGACTTTTTCTATTGGCTAATTCAGACCCATCCTTTAGAGGGGATCTCTTGGTCTGGTTCGTGTCACATGCTGTGCCTAGACCACTCAGTATGGAAGACCACCACAAATGGTTTCTGCGTTTGGCTTGGTTAGTGACATGGCCTTTCCTGCGGTCAGAGGGAAGAGAATACTGAGATTAAAAACCTCCAAGAGAACCGCATGACTAGAGTTGGGAAGGGCTAGTTTGCTAAAGGACATTAATGAGACATTTCTAGAATAAGGGGAAAAAGTGATGCATAACTGGATAAATGGGTATGTGTGAAAAATGATAATTTTCCAATACAGATATATTGTACTTATTCTGTGCTAAATAACAAATCATTACAGATTTAGCAGTTTAAAATAACAAACTTTTTATTATCTCACAGTTTCTGTAGATTGTAAATCTGAAATGACATACCTGGGTTCTCTACTCAGGGTCTCTCAAGACTGAAATCAGTACCAGTCAGGGTCCCATTCTAATTTGGAGCACCAACTCCTCTTCCATACCCAATGATTGTTGGTATAATTCAGTTCCTTGTGGTTGTAGGACTGAGGTCCTATTTTCTTTTCTTTTCTTTTTTTTTTTAATTTATTTTATTATTTATTTCCCTCCCCTTTCCCCTCCTCCCTATTGTCTGCTCTTTGTGTCCATTCACTGTGTGTTCTTCTGTGTCTGCTTGTACTCTTGGTGGCACCGGGAATCTGTATCTCTTTTTGTTTTGTCATCTTCCTGTGTCAGCTCTCCATGTATGCAACTCCACTCCTGGGTGGGCTGTGCTTTTTTCACATGGGGTGGCTCAATGCGGGGCATGCTCCCTGCCCGTGGGGCTCCCCTATGTGGGGGACACCACTGCGTGGCATGGCACTCCTTCCATGTGGCAGTGCCATGTGTGGGCCAGCTCACTACACTGGCCAGGAGGCCCTGGGTTTGAACCCTGGACCTCCCAAGTGGTAGGCAGATGCTCTATCAGTTGAGCCATGTCCGCTTCCCTGGTCCTGTTTCCTTGCTGGTTCCAGTCAGATGTTATTTTTCAGTGACTAGAAGAGTCTACCCACTGTTGCTTGTCATTTGGCCCTATCCAAAGCACGGTGTAGTGGTACCTTGGTACTCATCGTCAATTGGTTCTGGGAGGCAAGATGAGTACAAAAAATAACTAGTACCAAACAACTTTTTCCCATAAGGAACAATGTAAATAAATTTATGCATTCCTAAATCAAAGACAATGCACATTTTAAGGCAATATGTAAAAAGATAGGGTTGTATATCCTTACTTTACATGGTAAATAAAAATTAAAAAATACTTAGATTAAATAAAATAAAAACTTCCTTTACCTGTACTGAGAAAAATCCATGGCCTAATGGGAAGGTAGGAGGAGAGTGGTGAGGAGGAGAGGTTACATGGAGTGTTGCTTGGAAGGAGAGTCCCCCTCCAACAAAACATCAGGCACTTGCACTTCAGGTGTTCTTTCTCTTTTCTGCCTTTTTTCAACTTGTACCACAGACTCTGACACACCCTTTGTCACCTTCACTAAAAATGTATCCAATGAGGACTCCTTCTGTCTTCTTTTCAGAATCCCTTGAAAGTGTGAAATTGTTTGGTCATTCAATAAATTCACATTTCTGCTTCTCAGAGCTTTGTCTGGATAGTATTTCTCCACAAAGGTTTGAACTTCTGCCCATTTGCACACATTTCTTTTATCAAGGAACTGGGGCATCCTCCCTTATCTCTTCCTCATCTGAAGAAATCTCTTCAGTCACTTCTTGTTGTTGTTCCTTCTGTAGTTGCTGCAGCTTCTCAGTGATGAGCTCTTTACAATGTTCCTCCACCAACTCCTCAACATCAGCAGCATTGAGCTCCAGACCCATGGATTTGTCCAAAGATACAATATCCTGTACAACTGCACCTTCTGTACCTGCAGGCTTGGGGTCAGCCTAAAACCATTGAAAGTCTCTCTGAGTCACAGCTTCTGGCCACAAATTCTTCCATGCTGCAATCATTGTCCTATAAGAGACCTCGTTCCAGTCCTTGTCAGTAAGGTTAAGGCAGTGCAGGATATTGAAGTGCTCCTTCCAAAATTCTGTGAGGGTCGACTGGGTGTCAGAGGTCGTCTTAAAGCACCTCTGGAAAAGTGCCTTGATGTACAACTTTTTGCAGTTTGAAATGACCTGCTGGTCCATGAACTGGATGAGAGGATAGTGTTAGGGGACAGGAACCTTACAGTGATGAAGCTGAACTCCTCCAGTAAGTCTTCCTCCAAGCCTGGAGGGTGGGCAGGTGCATTGTCCAAAAGTTGAGAGCTTTCAGAGGCAAATCTTTCTCCAGCAAATATTTTTTTCACTGAGGTATCAAACACTTCATTTATCCACTCAGTGAAAAATTGCCTTGTGACCCAAGCTTTGCTGTTTGCCCTCCACATCACATAGAGTTTGCTTTTTATGACATTATGCTTCTTGAAAACTCACGAGTTTTCACTGTGATAACTAGCAGAGGGTTGAGTTTTAAGTCACCACTAGCATTCCCACACAATAGAGTGAGCCTGTCCTTCATTGGTTTGTGGCCTGGTAACGTCTTTTCCTCCTATGTGATGTAGGTTCTACTTGGCATTTTTTTCCAGAAAACTCTGGTCTCATCACCGTTAAAAACTTGTTGGGGATTAAAACGTTTGGTCTCTACGTAGTCTTGAAATTCACTGACGAATGCATCAGAAGCCTTTTTATTAGCACTCACTGCCTCACCATGCCTCATGGCACTATGGTTGCCTGTCCTCTTTCTAAAATTATCAAACCAGCTGTGGCTGGCCTTAAAAATTTCAACACTCTTATCATTTCTGGTTTGTCTTTCAAAAGATCTGCATGCAAAACTTTTGCTTTTTCACACATCATACACTATTGTCCACTAACTGCTGCTCATTTACCCAAATTAATAACAGCTTTTCAACTTCTTTAGTGTTTGGGAATGTTACTTTGTTACTGCTTTAACTCCTTTCACAACATCAGTCTTTTTTTTTATCACTTCTTTATTTTAATTATGGTGGAGACTATTGTTCTTTCTTTTTTTTTTTTTTTTTTGTGCTCAGTACTATCACTGCTCATTTTTTGGACCTATGATGAGGAAAAAAAGCAAAAATACATAAAATGACTACAGAAGCTAAGATAAGTGTTCAATGGAATGTGCACAGGGCAAGAGCTACTGTGTGACTAACATGTAACTCTTTATTTCAGTCAGAAAGGGTAGCGAGTCACGAGAGAATTGATACCAACGAATTCCAGCTTGCAAGTTGAGTACCAAACAAGCAAAAAGGCAGGACAAAATTTTCACATTCAAATGTGTCAAGTACCAAATTCAATGATTTCCAAAGCAGTTGAGTACCAAGGTGTTTGTTTCTCCAATGTCAGCAGGAGAATTTTTCTCACTTTGAAGTTCTCTTTCAGGGAAGGCCAGGATTCTCTCATAAAGGGCTCACCCAATTACATCAGGCTCACTCAGGAAAATCACCCTTTTGATTAATTCAAAGTCTACTGATTTGAGTCTTCAACTACATAGGCAAAATCCCTTTACCGTAGCCATATAATGTAAACACCGGACATTGTAAATCCTCCCAGGGCCCACTGGATGGAATGTGGGAGAGTATGGGCCATGATGTGGACCATTGACCATGAGGTGCAGAGATGCCCAGAGATGTACTTACCAAATGCAATGGATGTGTCATGATGATGGGAGTGAGTGTTGCTAGGGGGGGGAGTGGTGGGGTGGGGTGGTGGGTTGAATGGGACCTCATATTTTTTTTAATGTAATATTTTTATAAAATCAAAAAAAAAATAATGTAATAGAATCACAAGTGTTACATAGATCATATCCACAGGTTCCACCCATACTCAAGAAGAGGGGGTTATACAGGATGTGTACTCTGGAGTGGGGGAGCAGAATCTTTGGGCTATCTTAACATTCTGCATACCATATTTATGCTTTCTAGAAATATTTACAATACATAAAAATCAATATGTTAATTATATATGCATACACATATATCAATGATTATACAGACATGTATATAGATTTATGTACTTTGGATGATCTTTATTTATGTTTACAAATTCCAATTAGTTTTATGTTGTATAAAGTTGCTTCTTATGTCTGTATTTAAAAATGTTACATAAGGAATAATTTATGAGGTCCTTTACATCAAGATTTTATCTTCAATTTTCCATCACCTATGCCTTGAAATTTCAAAAATTGGCTTCCAGCTGTCACTATTATCTGGTTTCATGTCTCTGAGTTGTCCTAGAGAAATTGATTTTTAAAGTCCATTAAAGCCAACTGCAGTATATGAACTAGGGTCATGACTCCCAATCTATTAGAGTCTTCCCCACCTCTTAGGCTCTTGCATTCAGGTCCGTGATTGCTTTCAGAAAAGCGTAACTGGTTGTGGTTTTGGCTGAAAGAGAATTGTGCTCTTTGGGGGATTAAGGTGTTTTACCCTATGCTTTCTAGAATATTGGCAGTACATAGAAATAACTTATTTTCCTGTAGCACTGCATTTTTTTCTAATTAATTATTAAAATATATGTACTAAGGATTTACTTCATTCCTAAAACAGAATCAATTGCCCTAAAAGTTGAGGATATCAAATGGGCAGAGGGAAAAAGCAGGTAGTAGCCTAAAGCTGTCCCTTAGGAAATCTAGAACTGTATCTGGATCCATATAATCTTTAATCAATCAGGTCAATGCTTTCCTTTTTAAAATATTCTCCTTCTTCTTTTCTTCTCTTTTTTCCCCAAATGAATACATATATTAAAGTGATTGAGTGGTTCTATAATCTTTGTCTTGGGTGTTGTTTTTTTCTAATGTATTTTAAGAGTGCTTCAAATCAAAATACCATCTCTGAGAGCTGCATATTAAACCACAAATAGCTCATTGAAGATAACGATGATGATGATGTTAATGATAATGAAGACTTTCATTTGTTTTGAAATTTTCAAATGGTTTTGAGGGCATCAACAACTGCATAGATTTAATTTTAAGCTTTATTTTTCTAATTTTAACATATTTTCTATTACTGTATCATAGACAGTATATTTCAATGCACATTTGGATGTCATCAAATCAGAGGGAGAGATCTCTAAGAGGGTTTGAGGTTTGAGGCAATTACAGTTTGTATTTATGGGAGTCATATGGGTACAACTACAAAATAATGTCCCTAAAGTATGGCATTAATAAGCTCTTTGAGCCCTCAAAATTCCTATAAGAAATCCCATCTCTTCATCATTTAATACACAGGTCAATTGGAAATATTGGTGACTCATTTTAGGAGACACAAGAAATGCCTCCCCATCAAATATGAGACATGTTTTAAACCATTCATACAGCATGCTTTATAGGTGTATTAGGGCATAAACAACTAACAAACGCAACAGGCTTCAATGGTGTATATAATCTGTACTTGCAGAGAGCATGTGTGATGCTTAGGAGTATTGAAAAAGGAAATCAATCATTTGTACTATGTATCTCCTTTCTGATTTGGTGTTAAAAGAAAAGTTTCTATCAGTCTTTTTAGCCCAAAATCATAACAGGAAAAAAGCAATTTCACAGTGACATGGTCCTTTGGACCTTCAGCACCAGAGTGTACATGGAGTTTAGGTCACTGAGACATGGCTAGGAGGAGGTCCTAATATTTCCAGTGGTTTTCCAAACCTGGAGATTGTCAGAAGGTTCAATCAGAATTTAATTTTCTCATATTTCCTATCTATCTTTCCTGACAAAGGCTCCGAAAGTGGGACTCATTTTTGCTTCCTTGCCTTTGCACATGGTGTTGATTATATTTAAAAAGTGGTTTTCTCTCCCTTCTGTGAAAATCCATCCTATTATTCAAAACTAAATTCAACTTCCATTTTCTCCATGACTGTCCCAGTACAGAATTCCTTTTGTTCCTATTCCAAATAATTCTGTCTTTCATCATAAACTGCCTAGTAACACCAGTTCGGTATTTTGTGGGTATATACATATTGTCTCCATAATGGAATTATGAGTTCTATGACATTAGAGTCTCTCCTTTATGGTGCTTTTATTTATGTTTGAATCTCCCATTGCACATAGTATTTAAGCATATGCTCATAAAAACCTTTTGTCATTTATTATACATTGAATCATGTTCCCCATAAATATATGTTCAAGTCCTAACCCCGGGTACTCTATATGTAAATACATTGGTAAATAGGAACTTTGAAGATGTTAAAATGAGGCAAAATTGGACTAGGCTGGTCCTTAGTTCAATGTAACTGGTGTCCCTCTCAGCAGAGGAAATTTGGAGAAAGTCAGTAGGAGACAGACAGGTAGAGAGATGGCCATGTGACTGAAATTAAGTAATGGATTGCCTGCCCATCCCCACCAGGATGTCACAAATTTCAGAAAAAGAATGATCCTGCTGACACCTTGATTTTGGACTTCTAGCCTCCAAACTGTGAGAATATAAATTCCTATTTTTCAAGTCAATTAGTCTGTTGTTACTTTGTTGTACCAGCCTTGACAAACCAAGACAGAATCCAAATAAAATGAATATATTTATTTCCCCATCTCAAGTAATGCTTAAATTTATATAGCACTTTATAATGTAAAGATCTTTCATGTGTATTTTCAATGAAGAACTGGCTTCTTTTCCCACTATACACAGTGGACTTTCTTTTCCTTCCTAGCATCTTATGTTCAGCTGTTTTCCACCTGTGTAATAAGGGAAAGAACGATGGGGAAAGACTCTGTAAGTCAAGTTCCTTGTGAGTAAGAGAAAAATTATTGGATGGAGAGCTGGAGTGAACTTCAGGTAGACCTGAATCCCAATGGGATTCAGGAGCCAACAATTAAATTTTATAATCTATTTCTTTTAAATATGTTGTCTATCAGCATTGTAAAATTTATGTAAAATTTGTGGCAGGATACAGCTCAAAAGATTTTAGTGATGTTAGATCAATTATGATTAAATGCTATGAAGAACCTAAATGAAAACTTATAATGTTCACCTGGATTGACACAGATCCATTATTTAAGGAAAATTCAAACTGCTGGATGGCTCATTTTTTAAAAATCAGAAATCTCCTCCATTCACATGACTCAGTAAGCATTAATGCCTGCACTTTGGCAAAGGTCCTTATAGCACTGGCAAGGGCAGCAGGACAGTGGAATGTGAAGAATGAATCATTTCATTCTGTGAGCAGGAATCAACCAAAGGGAACATCATATGCAAGGGATTTAATCAGTTGTGACCTTGGACATGTCACAACTTCCCTGAGTCTCAGTTTTCACATCTGTAAAATGAGGTACTTGCATAGGAGGTTGTATTAGTCAGCCAAAGGGGTGCTGATGCAAAACACCAGAAATCGGTTGGCTTTTATAAAAGGGTATTTATTTGGGGTAGAAGTTTACAGTTACCAGGCCATAAAGCATAAGCATTTCCTTCACTAAAGTCTGTTCCACATGTGGAGTAAGATGGCTGCAGACATCTGCAAGGGTTCAGCCTTGTTGCAATTTGACACTGCTACTGTTTTTCACCAGACTGAGGCATCCCTCAGGCCGGTGGGCTCGAACTAGTTGGCCCCCGGGGAGTGAGGATGGATACAGAGACTATGCACACTCCGGAAACAGGGTTCTGGACCAAGTCTAACTTTATTATGTAGGAACAGCAATTTATAGTTTAGGGCAATAGGGAAGGGGGGCTAGGCGGTATTAGATTGGGGGGGGCGGGGTGAATATATGTCCAAACAAGGAGAGGGGTAAGCTATGGGGGACGGGTAGGTTGATCACGTAGGCTGAGCTTTTTCGCGCCATACTGCCTGATTGGTGGGGATTAAACAAAGGGAGAGGGGCTCGGAGAGGAGGAAGAAGATGCAGTGTAGCTGGACAGGGCTTGGTTGCTATTCTGTCTGTCCTCGTGGTCAGCGGCCATTCCGTTCAGCTGTGTGGTTGCCTTAGAGACAGCGTGTCGGCAACTGACAAGCTATGCCTTGTCAGCTGTGCACAGGGTGCTCTTGGGCACTTTTATTCTCCTACAAGCCTTCCTCCTTTTCTTAAGGTCCTGTTGGCCCGGTTTCCTCCAATATCAGCTATAGGCTGGGTTAAGTCTCCTCTCTCTTACTGGGTTCATTCCTCTCCAGGTTCAGCTGCTCTTCTCTCTCCACAAGGCCAGCTGTAAAATATCAGGTGAATGACTCATCTCTTTTCCCAGGGTCTGTGACAAGTTTAATGGAGACGTCTCTTTTTCCTCACATATCTGCTTCTCTGCGCACTTATTTCCTGGGGCTCCAGCATTAAAACTCTAACTTACTCTTCTGCCATGTCATTTTCTCTGTGAGTCCCCACCCACCAAGAGGGCAGGGGCTAATATCCTACTGACATGGCCCAATCAAAGCCTTAATCATTATTTAATCAAGTAAAAGTGAAACCTCTGAATCTAATCCATTTTAATATGCCCAGAGGAACAGACGAGTTCACAAACATAACCCAATGTCTATTTATGGAATTCATAAACAATATCAAACTGCTACAGAGGTATTCATACATTTTTGTTGTAGAACATCTTTTTCTGCCTTTGTTTGACAGGCTGCTATTGACAAATACGGTACAATGGATTGGCTGTCGCATGATTTTGGAAGCTAGAAGCCTAGCATCAAGTTTGACAGGGTATGCTTTCTCCAGGAGTCTAGTGTTCTGGTTCTGGCTTGTCACAAACCTTGGAATTCCTTGGCTTGCATCTCTGCTGCAAACACATGGGGATCTATCTCCTTGGCCTCTTCCTCTAGCTTTCTCTGATTTCTGGCTTCTTCTATCTGACTGTGTCCAAATTTCCTTTGTTTAGAAGGACTCCAGTCATGGATTAAGGCCTGCCCTGATTGAATTTTTCCTTATCTAAATAGGATCTTCAAAGATCCTATTCACAAATGAGTCCACACTTTAGCTAATAATGACATCTTCTTTGAAGACCTTATTTATAAATTGGTTCACACCCATAGGAATGCCAATTAAGACTCTGAACATGTGTTTTGTGAGGGACATGATTAAATCCCCAACATCTTTATTTTTATACCCTATAACTACCCAATGAGGCAGTTATCAATTTTATTCTCATCTCACATATGGAAAGAATAATGAATTAAATAAATGTGGTGACTTTATTAAAGGAACACACCTCTTAAGTGGTGGGGTAAAGATTTCAATTCACAACTTCTGCCATCAAATGCTCTCCCTGTTATAATACCCTGAACCACTCCTCTATCTGGTAGGGGAAATGTTTTTTAAATATGATTTTTTTTTTTACAAACTCCAAATAAATATAAATTCAAATATCTCAAGTTCAAAATAACATAGATTAGTATTGTCATAAATATGCTGTTGTAAGATTTGTACTGATACACTGAGGGTAATGAAAGAAGAGACTTTTTTGGACCACATGAGCAAATTGATAATATCAAAATCCCTGAAGGGTAAGAATTTAGAATTTCTCTTATTTTTCATATCTCTTTCACTTTATGGCTCAAGTTCAAGTCAGAGCAAACACATCTGAAAACAAAGCTTACTGTTCATGACATTATCACATAGGATTTGATAACAAAACAAAGTCAGTGCTTATGTTTTCAATTAGCCACTAGCCCTGCCACAATGAGTCTGGGCATTGGAGCTGAATCAGTTTAAAAAATGCATTCTTAGCAGTTCCCATGATATTGAATTCAAAGGGTATGTCAAGCAACCTATCAATTATCCAGAACTTAAGGTTTAAGTCATTTACTAAATATTTTAATGGGAATGATTGCAAACAAATATACTTAAAAATCTCCATATACAAGGAAATAATTGGATAAAATGTGGTTTGTTTTAGCAGAGAGATTTTCTTGACACATAACATATATCACAGCAATGTAGACCAATGTCAAAAACCACCCTGCTTCAATTAGCAATCTTACAAGTTGCATCACAGGAATTTTAGAATATTCCCTGCAAAGATGTTACATAGGTCTTGATTTTTTTAAAAAAATTTCCCAGTGTGTGTGTTAGACTGAGTTTTGCTAAAAATAACTGTATTTGTTAAATGTTTCCTTTCATTCTGCAATTATTTTTAACTTTTTTCTGTATTATACTTGATAATAAATATAGAAAAGGCTAGCACACATGAATGCACAGTTCAATAAATTATCAGAGAGATCATTTGCATCACCACCATCCAAGTTAAAAAGTAAAACACTGCCAGGAGCTCAGAAGCCTCCTGTATGACCCGTCCCAGTCATGACCCTCCTTTGCTTCTCCTTAAAGTAACCACTATCCTGACTCTAATATAATAGTTGAATTTTGCCTGTTTGGAGAGTCAGACAACATGTTTTATTTTGTGCCTGGTTTCCTTTGTTCAACATTGATTGTGAGCTTCATCCTTGTTGCTGCATGCAGCTATACTTTATTTACTTTTATTGCTGTAATAGTATCTCATTGAATGAGCATGCTACAATTTATTGATCCACTTTATTGTTGATCAACTATGGCATTATTTTGACTTTTGGACTATTATACCGCATGCTATTGGCTACTGCTTTCAACCAAGAAGAGAAAACAGGATGGGATTAACATCCCCCGATATAACAGCAATTAAAAAAAAAAAAACACTGGATAAGGTAAGTTATCTAACAACTGTGTTCAAGACATTGAATATCAGGCCAAAAGAAGAAGAGTGATCCCTGTGAGAAGGGGAAAAATGAAATAGCCTTATGATTGCCCTAGATGACTACCTTGACAGAGTTTCCAGGTCATGGTTTAGGAAGAGGAACCCAAGGAGACTTCCTGGGTTTGCAAGAGAAAATACTGGAGAGGAGAGAGCTGTACAGAGAACACTGAAAAATCTTCAGGTCCCCTTTGAGTATTCAGGAGAACACTGATCAGCACATGCATGAAAAGAAACTATATGAGGAAGGAAAATAACTACCAGAAAATAGAAGTAATAGTACTGGCACTCATTCAGGACTGAAAATATGGCCCAATCTCTCCTGTCTGACTGGAAAATCTGATTATTCACAAGGCATTGGGTAGGGTACTTAGCAAGGTCTTGCCTCACGCTGGACTAAACATTGCTCTAGTTCTACCTAACAAGTCTGAAAAGCCGTACCGGCTATGTAATCCATAGAATTCAATGCAAAATGTAACTACTAGGCTCCTTGTTCAAAATTATTAAGACCTTCAAGTCAGTAACAGCAGAATATTTACCCAAGCTCAGGGCCCTTCTAAGAGTAGGGGCCTGTGTGACAGTCACATGCCCACGAAGCTATCACTGCTTAAAAGCAGGACCAGAAAGTTTCTAAGTAACTTAGCTTTTATCTTTTATGTCCATATGGATCTATCACTATTGTCTATGGTTTCTATTTATTTTTTCCAGATTGTCTTGATTCCTCATGTGCCTGAGTTTCTGACTGACTGCTGGATATTGAATGGAAAAACTGTTGAAATAATTTGCCACCTAGAATGATGATATTTTTCTTCAGAGAGGATATGTGTGTTGGTTTTTTTTTTTTTTTGGATGAATTGTATGCTTGATTAATATATATCAATAAACTTCATTTGCTTTTAAAAAGCATGTTAATGAAAGCAGTCACCTACAGTTTAGTGGCTCTCAACTAATGTTTTTAAGACATACTTTTAAATTTTTTTTAAAAGGTACTTAGATTACATAAATGTTTGTTTTTTGGATTTTGGTTTTTTTTTCTGGCCACCTGTTTGGGGCAACAGAAAGCTAAGGTTTTCTTAATCTATTTCCAGGGATTGAGTTGATTTAAAAATTGATTTTATTTACAGTGAAGGTCCATATTTCTGTCTGATCTTACTCCTAGTGTGTCTCATGGTTCTAACCTGAAGCATGCAGTTTAAGAGGCCTCAACTCTGGTGGGCCATGAAATCCTTTTTAAAAAAAATTTTTTTTGGTCTCATTAGCCCTGTTATAAACTCTGGTTAGTTTCTCAAGCTTTTAGCTACTTCTACCTGAATTAATAGTTACCTCTGTGGGGGAACTTAGATTCTTACAATTACCCAAAGATAATTTTTAAAAATCACTTTAGTTGGATTTCAGCAATAGCTTCATTCTTAGGAGAAGCTGGCAAAATAAATTTAGCACTTTCCACAGTTAGATGCTTTACAAATCTTTATTTTGTATTTTTAACAACCCTATCAGGTAGGTAGTTGTCTTCTAGGTTTAGAGAATACAAATATGGTTCCCAGATAGGTTAATTAAGATACCCAATACCACACAATTAGTAAGTGGTAGAGTCAGTCTAGACTTGGTCATGGTAAGTTCAAAGCCTGTCTTCATCAACCACAGTCTCTCATTTAACACGGCGTGTGTTGCAGATTTTACAAGTAACATTTATAATGTCATGGAGACCTCTGAAACTAAATTTAAAAACTATGTTTAAATGAGTAAAATAAATCAGTGTCAAGTGTGAAGTAGGTCTTCCATGATATCACTCTACTTAAGGACAGATTTAACATTTATTCTGGTAGGATGATTGGAGGACGGAGATTTCTATCATTGTATGGAGGTGGACTGAAGGCTTCATGGAAAAATGTTTTAGAAATACCTTCCTAGTGATAATATTGCACATTTGGAGTTTCTGTCATCTTAAATTGCAAGTGAAACATTGGAGCACGTACATTTGTGCTGGATGGAGACCAGGAAGCACTCAGATGTTTTGGAAACATTTTATTGTATATTTTAGCACTTATCTTCTGTATTAGGTTGATCTGCCTGCTTGAAATAGTAATATCCTGATGAGGCATTACACCTTTATACTGTATTTGAATGGCTCTAAAGGCTTCATTAAATCCTTGGGAGCTACGGTTTTGTCATAAACTGTAACATGAAATCCAATATGATCCTTTCATAAAAACTTGACTGTATAATATTTATCATTTGTAAATGATAGAGCTAGGTTGTTTCCCTCTTACTTTAAAGCCAGTATTAGCATCTTCTCACATCCCAAAGAAATAATCCAATTTAAAAAGCACTGAAGGCATTTTGGTCTACAAATAAGAGTTACATTTCCTGGTACAAAGAAAGACTTCCTAAAATTTTCCTGAAGGATCTCCACCTAACAGTTATCTAAATGTGTCTTTCTTTTTTTTTCTCTCCCCAACTCCATTCCTTCTTATCACTGTTGTCTTTGGTATGTAAAGCTGAGGTGACAACTTGATGACCTGCAGTCTGAATATAGCCACGGGCATTTGGAGTATAGTACTCACAATATGCTGAAAATTTTGAATTAGTAGCCAACCTTTGAAAATCCAGATATTTCATGTTTAAATCTAGGTATCTTGGCTTCCCTTGAAAAAAACAAAATACCTGGACTTTCTTCTCTTATGGCACTTTTCACCTTCAAGTTCAAAGCTGCTAAAAGTCCCCACTTAGCCTCTCCTTAGGCTTTCAAATTGGCAGCCTTTGTTGTAGAGCAGTGCAGGCTGTATTTTGCTTCTCCTGTATGCATCCCCATTAGCCATGACACTCAACAAAATGAAACTGATACACTTATCGACCTATATTTCATAAATATGGGTAGTCAAAGTACTTGTAATGTGAATGTTTTCCATCACATAAAAATCAACCAGAAGTGTGTCTGCTCCTTAACAATCTATGTGATAAAGGAGGTGTTGAGTACTCATATGTCTGCTCTCTACTGCTATTTAAGTACTCCCTTCACTATTTTTTGTGGGTTTTTTTGTCTTTATTTATTTTTTTAATGTCCCTTCACTGTTTAGGGCAGAGTTACCAAAAGGAAAGGACAGGGTTGATACTTGGATGCTTTCTAACTAAATCCCTCAAACATCTTCCCTAACCACGTGAAAGTCTTCTCAGGCGTCTAACTTTTTCATGCTCTTATAGGTAGGTGGTATTAAGACCTCAAATTTCCTACAGAGTCTCTCTAAATAAGAATTTTCATTTTTTTCTCAACACATACAATGTACTGGTTTGCTCTGAAATTTAGCACATCATTTTTTCTCCATAAGCAAGCCTCTGAGGCATTTTACCAACATAGTTATTTGAGTGATGATGTTTTCTTAAATAATAGTAAAGTTAGACTGAAGCCGGCAAGGAGCTACAAGCACTTGCCTGGGCCCTAGGTAAGAGAAGTAGAGTACATATATATGTTATAGGTTAGCAGAAAGGGAGTGAAAGGATCTGGGGATTGTTAGAAATCAGAATATAAAAGATTCATGCATAAGATTTCCAGCATTTGGGTCTCAAAATAAATACCCCAAATCAAGAATTTTTGAAGGTTTAGAATCTTGCAGAAGTTTATCAAGCTGCTAGAAGTCAATGGCTTCTAGATGCAGGCTCTGTTTTAAATTACAGCATTTGCTCTTCTCTACAACTATTTTATTACATTCAGGATTCCCCACATTGACCAATTTTAAGGTATTTACAATTGTGAAAGCATTGTTTTAGGATATTTAGATATTGCAATTTAAATATATATCAAATTTATTATAATCTAACCAAGTGTCACTCCCATACCATTGTACTCTTGATCTATGATCTGAACCAGTTCTTTTAAGCTGCCATCAGATATGTAACATCTTTAAAATATATTATTTTTAATATATTAATATTAATGAACTTTAAAATTTAATTATAATAATTCTTATTAAAGGGTTAATGAATCTTTGGTATCTGTCTTAGGATTTAACGTGCTTTTTGGAAGACAAAATAAAATTTTGTTGCAAAGTAAATGTAAACATAATATTAGTGTAATATCCATTCAGTATGATTGATTCCAAATGCACAATGTGAGAAGAGAACAAAAATCACTGGGTTTTTTTAAACCAATGTTTTATGTTTTTCTTCCCATTGGCTCTCCAATTCCTTCTGTGCCAAAGACATCTTTTCTTTTGCATGTATGATCCTATAGAATTTGAAAGGAGCCTAGGAATATTTGGACAATTAGGCATTTTTCCAACAATTGGAGTTTTTCTTTTGTTTCCTTTTGGTTTTCTTCCTAAGCTACTTGTCTTGGTTTAATCTTCCCTTTTCTTAATTCTTTTTACCTAATTTCATTCAAAATATTCTAAAGTAATTTTTTTCTCCTTTGTTCATCATTTTCCTATTCAGGGATGGAATTTCTCCTTTTTCCTTTCCTTTCTTTTCATTCCCTTCCTTTTCTCCTATTCATTATTTCATTAATTTGTATTATTTATTGATTTTTACTTATTTTATGTGTGCATAAAAATTTAACTGCTTTGTTTACTGCCCCACTAATTTTTTAAAAACAGAACAGGACATACTTTGTGGATAGGAAAGGAAGGGTATATAACCTAAGTGTTCCCCACCAGCATGATCTCCACCCCACAAGGGAGCAGGCTCCAGCGTCCCCCCACCTCCTTCCCTTTTGAAGGCCACCTTCCTCAGATACGCAGTGAGGAAAGGTTTACCTCGTGTCCTGGCGCAAGTTGGTCCACAGAGAAACTAGCTCACCTGTTGGCTCCTGTGGCTATTGTCTGCCCTCCTCCCTGTGTTGTTCCACGGATGGACTCCAGGTTCTGCTGAGCACCATTAATGTAAGAGTGCTGGGTATGATAGACTCAGAGAAGGTTTGTGTATAATGGGATAATTACAGAAGAGGCAGAAAATAACTTTGCCTAAATGCTAGACATAAATTTTCCTGGAAATGTATCAGTCATTCTCTATTGCAAGGAATTGCATTCTCATGATCAGTGTTTCTCCTAAAACCATAGCTCTATTACATATGGTTTTACATCAAGAAATTTAAAATCCAAAATTTCCCTAAACCAGTTTAAATTCAGAGAACAGATCATTCAATATGACTTTATTTTCTAGCAAGGTCAACTTTTGAGTCAATAGAGAAACTTTATGTTCATAATTTTCAGAGTAAATTTAAAGTTTGTAATAGTTTAACTCAGCATCCATGATAGACATTTTACTTCATCAATGTATCATGAATAAATCAGTAACATTTTCGCCTCCTGAAGAAGTAAGCTGTTAGTTTTAATCATCATAATGAAATTAGATTTAAAAATTCCACCAAGTTATAACAAGTCCAGCTAGCTCAAATTATAATTTTGATTCTGTTTTCAGTATTCCAAAGCTTAATTTTATATATATACTTTAAATTTATGGTAACAAAGACTTTAAGCATTTTAATTTAAAACCCAAAATGAACAATAACCCCATCACTCTAGCAAAGCATTTTTTTTTTCATATTCCATATCCACACATGATCTGATATACAACTTTAAGGATAATTATGGTTGCTTTCTACATTTTAAGTTATTTCAGTGAAAACATTTATACAAATGATGCAAGTACTATAATGAACAATTTAATAGGTATGTAATATTCTATTAAAAGTAGCATTATTTATTTAGTCATTCTTTTGTTGAATGTGTATGTTGTTTCCAATATTTTATTTTTTTGAATAATCCTAAGATAAATCACCTTATTTAGTCATTCAACGAATATTTATTGAGTGTCTACTATATACCAGGCACTATTCTAGGCAATAAAATAGAGGAATCAACAGAACAGATGGCAATTTCTGCCTTCCTTGACTTTACATTTAGGTGGGAATAGACAGACAGTAAGCAAATTAAATGAATATATTACATCATACACTAGAAGATGATAAATGTATTGGAGAAAAATAAAGCAGGGATAGGGCTGGAAAATGCAGAGGATGAGATAGAGACCTTTGAGTGAAGACTTGAAGATGTGAGGAATTAAGTCACAGGGTATCTGTCCTGAGGCAGCAATATGCTTGGCACGGTTAGGTTCTAGGAAGAACAAGACAGTCAGTGTGATTGAATAGTAGGAGATGAGATCAGACAGGCAAATGGGACCAAATCTTATGTGATCTTGAAAAATTCTATAAGAGCTCTGACTTTCATTCTAGATGAGATAGGGAGCTACTGAAGAGTTTAAGCAGAGAAATTATATGAATTGTTAACAGAATCACTCTCGCTACTGGGTTGACTCTTGTGGGGTAATTGAAAGCAAAACAAAAACAAAAAAACAATCTACAGAGGCTCTTGCAATAATGCAATAAGGCAAGAGGTGACAGCAACTTGAACCATGGTGGTGGCAATGGTGTTTGTGGAAAGTGGCCGGATTGCACATATTTTGATGATAGAGCTAACAGAATGTTTATAATAATACCAGTATCAGTATAAATGTATACTTCCTAAACATTTAATATAAGATATTTTTAAAAATGACTGCTGATATTATAAAATGATTCCAAAGATTTACTTATATTAACTAACAAATTTGAACATTCTTCCTCATATTTATTAATATCTCTTCTTTCATGGTCTCTTTCATAGGATTTTTCTCACTTGCTCTTTGTAATTTTGGAGGCATTCTAAGACTGAGAACCTTTTTATATATTAAAATAACAAAACGTTTTATTTACAACACTTATTAGCCTTATATTATGTATCACCCATCTACTCTATTTTTCTTTTTCAAAATATGTAAGAACATAATCCTGTGAGGTTGTAAAAGAAATCAACAAACCTAAACTGCACAAAATACAGTTGAACTTTTGGTACCCACTGAGCAAAATATTAACATCTTATCTTCAATATTATATTCTTTCATTCCCCTTGGAGAGAAACCATACATCAGCTGCCATAGCCAATATTCTTTGGCTCACCATCTGAAACAACTACTCTGGGTGATCTTCAACTGCATTCTGCTGCTTTCTGTCTTTACACATCACTTGACATATTCCAAACAATCTTTAAGGTATTATTCATGTGAGGTATTCAAATATGCCAGATTCCTTTCAGGGGGTCACATGGTTAGTTGGTTCAGAAAAAGTATTATTTCGAAAAGAACCAGTTTTGGAGGAAAAAAGAAAGTTCAGAATTAATGTTGGATGTAGAATTTATCCAGAATGTGGGGTGAGATTAGTGATAAAATGAGAAGACACAATTTCTTAGCTTTACTACTCACTCATCTTTCAAGCCTCAGCTTAGTTCCACCAGTCCATTGAAGGCTATCTAAGAACTCTGAGTTTCTCTCCTCCAACAATATTATTTATAACACATATCTTAGTCTTTAATCAGGTACTCTTCTGTATTATATCTTAATTAGTTCAAATCTTTCTTTTTTTATTAAAAAAAAATTTTTTTTTAGGTACTGGGGACCAGGGATTGAACCCGGGACCTCATATGTGGGAAGCTGCACTCAACCACGGAGCCATAGCAGCTTCCTTGAGTTGGTTTTTCCTATCTGTTTTGCTTGTTGTTTATTTTTGTTTTTCAGGAGGCACTGGGAACTAAACCTGGGACTTCCCATGTGGTAGGTGAGCCACATCCACTCCCCTAGTTCAAGTCTTTTGATTCTGATTTCCTCTACAAAATTACAAGCTCTTGAGGGCAAGTATTTTGATTTCTAAGTCTCAGGTATCTTCCTAATATTTCTATTACAGTGTTAGAGACCTATGGGATTCCCATATTCATTTATTGACTTAAACTGAGATACCTACAAGGTAAGCTAGCTGGAAGACCAATAGGTTTGGCAGTGTGTTATTTTCCTGACCGTTTACTCATCTTTAATCTTTCAGGTCACAATTAAGTTGTCCTTATTTTGGGGAACTATTTCGCTACACACCAAGATGGGTTAAAGTGTCCTTTTAGGAGTGCCCAAACCAATCTGAAATTTTGCTTATCAAAATTTTTATCATGTTGTATCTTAATTTCCTGCTGACTTTTCTCTCTACCCTACTGGGTTGTGAAATCTACCACAGCAGAGACTGTGCCCTGTCACTATTGTGTCTCCAGTGTCCAGAACAGGGTTGTGCCTGTGGTTGGCATTTATTAAATAATTGTGAAATTATTCCAATGAATCACTTAATACCATGATGAATAATTTCATCTCTCCTGGCTTCATTTCCCCATGTTTAAAACAAGAGTGGAGAAATGGTGTTGTTTAATAGAGTATGCCTACAATTTCAACTGAGGTTCAGTAAACATGGATGTGGCTAGACAACTTTCCAATGTATGTGACTTTCCTTTCAATGGGTTTTAAAGAAATGCTTTTAGGCCATTTGTCCCTGCTGTGGTCCTGTTCAATTTGACAGAGGGATTTACTGTGGAGCTCCATTTTATGAAGGCGTTGAGGAGGAATCTGGCAGACATTGTTAAAGTTCAAGTGCATAAAATGCCAGGCATGACAAGACAAAAAGATATGCTGCTGGTGACAAATAAACAGGAGCCAAGAGGCACAATAGTTAACTTCCTTCAATTTATTTCCATCTGTCCATATTCATTTAACTACCCTGAGTTTATTTAGAGACAATTATCCATAGCAACAAACTACATAGGTCCCTCTGAGGAGTTTGTAATTTCTCATAAAAAGAGTCAATGGAAATTCAAAACCAAGAGACACCAGAGTATTATTCCCAAACTAGCTATGGTTAATTACAAAATAAAATTAAATCTGCCAAAGGGGAAGCAATGCAATACACTCCATTCTTTTGTAAAAGTGTTAGGAAGAGAAAGCATAATTTTCTTCAGAAAGAGAATCTCAGGTAGAAGATTATGGAGGAAACCAACAAATTATACTTGACTACTGCTTTGGAAATCTTGAATTTCTTTACCTTATCTGGGAAAAACTGATGTTCATTACTGTCAGTCATATGAACAAATCAAAATATTGAGCTTTTCTCTCATTGGTATATTAAAAACAATTAATGGACCTTTTAATGTGAATTTATTTTTTCTTTCATCCAAGATATTTCACCAATTAATTAGCTGCAAAATAATACAATTCACCTATAATTAAATTCAATGTACCTTTGGCAAAGGCTTAATCCAGTTTGAAGGTTTTACAGGATGAAATTTTTCATCTTGCTAGACTTTCAATTGGGATAGCTTACCCTTACCTCACCTCAGTGTACCTACCAAATTCATCATCTTTCCTCCATTTTGTTCAGTTCCTTGTTCCAACTTAACTAGTTGTATTAGTGAGCCATTCTCATTCACATCCTGACTAGAAATTTTGAAAGCATTGTTGTATCTTCCTTTTCTTTTAAAACATTAATATGTAACTTAGCATTATTTGTATTATTTTTCAAGAAGCCATCATCTTTTAAAATTTATTATTTACTAGATTTCAAGTGATCATTCCATTCTTTTTGCTGCTGTGATGGTCACTGTCATTTGTGTTCTTTTTATCTTAATCATTAATTACTGAATAGCCTCTTAATCTATCTTTTTTCACTTATGTAACCCTATCACTGATTAATCTTCCTGAAATTTTTAATACTCTAAGTATTTTTCTAAAAATGTTGCTGTAATCAACTTATTCTCCTACTTTTTGTCCTTGAAATTTATTTTAAAATTTCATTTTCTAATTGTGTCTCTAACTCAGAGAATTCATATCATAGAGGGGTATTCCACACCATCTAATCTTCCTGAGTTTCAGTACATAATAAATCTTTGGCACAAGCTCAACATACCAGACGGATAAAAACAGAAATATCTTGGTTGAATGAGAAGGGGAGAATAAATAGCACATGACAGAAGTCAACCTGCTAGCCTTTCCTTAAGACCCAGGACAAGAATGACTTCCTTCCTAAAGCTTCCCGGGTTTCTCCACCTGCATTGATCTGCCCTTTCTCTGTATTCATCACACATGTTAAGCACTACATCATGAAATTTTATCTGGTGCCATTTAATTTTTATACATTTTATTTACCTACTTGACTTGTAAATGCTAAATAGTAGTAATAAAATGACAAGCAAAAATATTGGTTGGTTAATGATGTGAATCTAGTTTTAGGATGAAAAAAACAAAACAGCTTTTATTGGAGAAATTGTGGGTTTACAGAGAAATCTTGCATTAAATATGGGGTTCCCATGTTCCATTTATATTAATCAGGGTTCTCTAGGAAAACAGAATGGACAGGAGATACCTGTAAATATTATGAGATTTTATAAAATTGTCTCATGTGACTATAGGGATGCACAAGTCCAAATTCCACAGGGCAGGCTGCAAACTAGGGGCTCCAATGAAGGTCCTTGATGAGTTCCCAGGAGATGCTGACTTCTGAAGTAGTGATGGGAATTTTCTCTCTGAATGCTGGAATCACTTCTTTTTAAGGCCTTCAACTAATGGGATGAGACATCACTCATTGCTGATGGCAATCTCCTTAGTTTATTGTGGATGTAACCAGCCATCTATGCAATCAACTCACTGATAATTAAAGTCCATGAAATGCCCTTGTATTACAATTAGACCAGTGCTTGCTTGACTAAACAACTGGGCACCATTATCTGGCCAAGTTGACACATTAGCCTAACCATCACACCCTTCTATTATTAACATCTTGCATTGGTGTGGTATATTTGTTAAAATTGATGAAAGCACATTTTTATAATTATACTGTTATCTGTGGTTCATGATTTAATTTAGGGTTCACTGTTTGTGTTGTACAGCTCCATGGACTTTAAACATTTTTATTCTAGTAATATATGTAAGACCTAAAATTTCCCCAGTTAGCCACATTCAAGTATATAATTCAGTGATGTTAATTACATTCACAATGTTGTGCTACCATCACCACCATCCATTACCAAAACTCTTCCATCATCCCAAATAGAAACTCTGTACAATTAGGCATTAACTTCCTATTTCCTACCCTGTCACCTGATAAACCCCATTCTAAATTCTGACTCTATGGGTTTGCTTACTCTAATTATTTCATATCAGTGAGCTCATACATTTTTACTTTTGTATATGGCTTATTTAACTCAACATGATGTCTTCAAGGTTCATCCATGTTGTCACATGTATCAGAAATTCATTCCTTTATATGGCCTAATAATATTCCATTATGTATATATCACATTTTGTTTTTTTCTTCATAAGTTGATGGACACTTGGGTTGATTCCATCTCTTGGTAATTGTAAATGATGCCGCTATAAACAATGGTTGGTGTGCAAGTATCTGAGTTCCTGCTTTCAATTCTTTTTTTTTTTCTTTAGAAGTGGGATTTCTGGGTTAGATAGTAATTCTACATTTGAACTGCCAAACTGTCTTCTACAGCACCTGCATTATTTTACATATACATCAACAATGAATGAAATCCTCTCCAAAACTTAAAATTTTCTGTGTAATAATTATTAGTAGCTGTTCTAATGTGTGTGAAATGGTATCTCATGGTGGTTTTGATATAGAATTATTAAACCCAACTGGCAAATTAGAAAATTGATGCTCAGAAAGATTACACAAATTACTGAAGGTTACATAGCAATGTGTAACTGGCAGAGTCAGCTTTACAAATTTGAAGTTAGAGATCTCTGCCTCATGGAGCAGAATAGAGTGCTGTCATCCAAGTGATTACCCAAAACTGTTCCTAATTGTTTGAAATGTATTAATGGGAGGGAAGTCTATATTCTTCAATTAAAGAGAACAGAAAGTCTTATAAAACAAATGGATGGTGACTGAATGAGTATTAGTGTGAATAGTTTTAAATCAATATACCGATGACTTTCAGCTTTAAATCAAAGAGAGGATTAGTGTGCAGAGGGACTCAATGCATCAGAAGTAGGGACAGCCCAGGCCAACAAGAGAAAGGGGTAGGAGAACAATGACATTGTGAACACTGAAGAGAGATTTCAACAACTTTGCAATTTTTTCTTGGTCTTTCCTTTTGATATTTGACTGTGCATAGAGAAATCAAAGCTGGGACCCTGCTATTCTGCACTATAAATCAAATATTTCCCAACAATGTTGCTCAGTATCCTGGGGCATTACACCCACAACTGTCGCACCAGAGCACCTCTTTTATTTCTTGCATGCATTAGGCTTCTGGTAAGAATTTATTTGAGGAAGGGGATCCTATTGCAAAAAGAAAAAAAAAAAGTTTAAACATACTGTGACAGCTTGAAGCTTTTTGTGGATCCCAGAAATAGTCATGTTCTTAAAGCTAATTCATTGCTCTGGGTATAGGACCCTTTGATTGTATTGGATTCATTTGGGGGTACTTAGAGTAGATTACTTCAGTGAGACATAACCCTTGGGGATTCTTAGTCTTCCTCCTGTGTTGAGTCCTTTGTGGATCCTAGGAATTTACATTCTTTAAGCTAACCTATTAGCATGTAAAGGATGTGGGACTTTTTCTTTTTGTTAGACTCAGTTAAGGGACCTTTTGATTAGACCAATTCAGTTAAGGGTCTTTGATTAGATTGTGGGACCTGGGGTGGGTCCTAATGCTTTTACTGGAGTCCTATAAATGGAGGAGAGAAGAGAAGAAAATCTGCCATTTTTACCCTGCATGTAATTGAGGACTTCAGGATCACCTACAGCTGCAGAAAAAAACAGAGAAACCCCAAGAGACTGAGAGAGAGGCTCAAGTTGCAATTAGCTGAGCAGTCTGAATCTGAAGCAATGAGGCCCTGAGGAGAGACAAGCCATATGCCTGACTGCCCACAGCTGAGATTGAGGAGAAAGCAGAGTCTGGCCCCCATTTTTGCTTTGCCATGTGGCAGGAGTCCAGGATTTCCCAGCAGCTGACTTTTGTTCGGACAGATCATCTCTGATGATGCCTTGATTTGGACTTTTCACAGCCTTGGAACTGTAAGACTTTACCTTAATAAATTCCCATTATAACTGTGGGAGAGTGTGGGCTATGGTGTGGACCATTGACCATGAGGTGCAGTGGTGCTCAGAGATGTATTCACCAAGTGCAACGAATGTCTCATGATGATGGAGGAGGATGTTGTTATGGGGGGAGGAGGGGGGTGAGGGGGGTGGGGGGTATATGGAGACCTCATATTTTTTGAATGTAACATTAAAAAAATAAAGACAAAAAAATTAAAAAAAAATAAAGAGCTGAAATTGAAAAAAAAAAATCCTATTATAAAAGCCAACCCATTTCTGGTATTTTAACAATTCTCTTACTGGAGTCCTTTATATACAGGAGAAATATACCAAGACACAGACAGAAAAAGTGCCAGAGACAGAGAAACCCTAAGAGGCTGAGAGAGAGGTCTCATAGGCCTGAGGTTAGAATCAGCAGAACACAGAGGCACAGAAAGCCCACCCTACCCCAGAGGCTGATAGAGAGAGAGGCTGAGAAAGAGGCCTGGAGGAGATGGGAGAGATGAGCCATATGCCTGATAGTCCACAGCTGAGCTTGGGGAGAGAGGATCTTTTGATGCCCTGATATGAACAGAGCCACCATGATGCCCTGTCATGTGCCTGGTCACCTACAACTGAGCTCAGAGAGAAAGCATCTTTAGATGATGCCACCATGACCTGGCTGTCCACAGTTGACCTTTGGTGAGACAGCATCTCTGATGGTACCTGATTTAGGTATTTTCACAGTCTCAGAACTGCAAGCCTTTAACCTAATAAGTTCCCATTATAAAAGCCAACACATTTTGGTATATTTCTCCCATCAACTTTAAGCTAAGATAGAATTTGGTACCAGAAAAGTGAGGTGCATCTGCAATGCAAATACCAAATATGTCGGAACAGTTTTATAACTGGGTAAGGAGTAGATTCTGGAAGACTTGTGAGATGCTTGGTAAAAAAGGCCTAGACTGTTTTGAAGAGATTGTTGGTAAAAATATGGACACTAAATTTACTTCCGATGAGACCTTAGACAGAAATGAGGAATGTGTCATTGCAAACTGGAAGGAAGGCAATCCTTGCTTTAAGGGGACAGAGAACTTAGCAAAATTGACTCCTGATGTTAGATAGAAGGCAGAATTTGAAAGTGACAAGTTGGATATTTAACTGAGGAGATTTCCTAACTAAATGTAGGAAGTGTGGTCTGGCTTCTCTTTGTAGATTATAAAGAGAAGCTTGTAAAATGTGAGAGGAAATGGGTAAGCTGAGAACTCAACTTCTGGGCACAAAGAAACCAGAAATTGATGGTTTGAGAAATTCCAAGCTTCTAGAAAATGAATCTCCAGGAAACAGGGCCCCATGAGAGGACTTAACTGAACATGGAATCAGGCAGCCATTTCCTTTCAAGTCAGGATTGGAAATGCAGTTATCCAGAAGGATTTGTGGAGAATCTTACTGTCTGACGGCTTGAATCCATGTTTCCTGCGTGCTTAACAAACCAATTTTTTTGCAAATCCTGTTATCAGCAGAACCACTGTCAGCCTGAACTAAAAGGGACAAAAAAGGGAAAGATTGAAGGAAAAACAACTCCAAGGGGTAAACTGAAAGCTGAGGTATAGAATGTCTAAACCATAAATAATTGAATGTTAAACTTTTAAGAAACTTCGAAACCGTTTTCCAAACTGGTTGAAATATTTTCATTCCCACCAGCAGTTTATGATAGTTCCAATTCCTCTACATCCTTGCCAAAACTTGGTATGGTAAGTTTTGTAAATTTCAGTCACCCCAATAGGTATGCAATAGTACCTCACTGTTTTTACTCCTTTCATTATTATTAGAGAAGTTGTAGGTTTAGAGAAAAATCATGCATAAAATACAATGTTCCCATATACCACCCTATTATTAGCAACTTGCATTGGTGTGAAACATTTATTACAATTGATGAAACCACACTTTTATAATTGTACTATTAACTGTAATTCCATGGTTTAGTTTAGGATTCACTGTGTAGTGCAGTTCCATGGATTTTTTTTTTTTAATTTTTATTCTGTTACCATGTACAACCTCACATTTTCACTTTTAACCACATTTGCATATATATTTCAGTGCTCATAATGTTGTGTTACCATCACTACCATCCATTACCAAAATAATTCCCTCATTCCAAATAGGAACCCTGTACACTTTTAGCCTTATCTGTCTGTTCACTATTTCCACCCCAACCCCTGGTAATCTATATTCTAGATTCTGACACTATGAGTGTGCTTACTCTAATTATTTTATGTCAGTGAGCTCATACAATACTTGACCTTTTGTGTCTGGCTTATTTCACTCAACGTGAGATCTTCAAAGTTCATCTATGTTATTCTAAAACAATTTTTGGCAACAACTTGTTTGAAAACCATACCATTTTGTCTATAGATAGGAAAATCAGGTAAATTAACATATCTGGGTTCTAGGGCTAGACCAGATCTTGAAATTAGTGAAGTCTAATGGAAATAGACTTGATCAAGAACTCGGACATTCTAGTTACTTAGAGCCTGTGCCTCTAGTTGGCTCTGACAAATCAATTTTCATCTCTGGAGTTTCTTCATCTATAAATTAGAACTAAAACTGGAATACTGTTCTCTTTCAAAGGTCACATAATGTGAAAGAAGAAATATTTATAAGTTAAAAATTGCAGTAATAATGAAAATTGTTAGCATTATTGCATTTAAATAGGAAACAATACATGGTAGAGTGAGAATACAAACTACAAGTTTCTATATGTCTTCTAAATTAGTTCTTTTTGGTTGATTTGTTATTTTATCCATATTAGTTGATCTTTTTCACAATTTATCAGAATAATCACATCTTTAATTGACCTTTAACAAAATCTCTCATGTCATCTTTCTGCCTCCACCAAATTACTCTTCTCCTTCTCTCTTCCTCCTTTTTCACTGTCATTATTGCTGTCATTTATTGAACACTTACTTTGTACCATGGACTGTATTAAGTACTTTCTATACAATATCTAATTTAGTCCTTACAACAATTGCATGTAATACATACTATTACCATCCTCATTTCACTACTGAATATTGATATAAAAATAGTTTAAGTAATTAGTCTAAGCTTACGAAACTCTTCAGTTGCCGAGCTGAAATTTATACCTAGGTCTGTCTAATTCGAGAGGGTCTATTTCCTACATAACACTGCAAGCATTTAGTTTGTAGGTTAATCTTTTGAAATATGCTGGTAGTTAATCTTGAAATTTTATATTGCACCATTTATTTCCCCACAAATCTGGTAACCATAGAATAAAGCCCAAATTTCCTTGCTTGGCAGTCCAAGCTTCCATTATCTAGCTTCTAACCATTATTCTGAATTACTCTTTCACAGCTTCATTATGTAATCCATCCAGTCCTATTCATCTAGTGTATTTTTGCTCCTCTAAATGTTCTGGGATAATTCACACCCGTTCCACCTGCCAAGAAAGTTTTACCTCCCTGTCAAATTTTTTTAGCTATTAGCTATACTTTAAGACTCAGGTTAAGCCCACTTACCCCATGAGAATTGCTTGTACAAAATTCAGTGTTATTTTCTATTTTTAGGTCTAAGGCTCTTATTATCCCTCTCTTTTGTTTGGCACATAACAAATAATTTTGTGTAGTATTATTAAGCATCTTTTTTCCCCTTAGCCAGGATTTGTTAGACCCTGTGTTTGGGGACCATGCTTTATCTCTCTTCATACTTTCCATGCTTAGCTCAGTGCCCTGCATAAAGTATGACCTTAATAAATATTCACATAAATTGGTAATAATAATGAATTTTTAAAGCAAATAAACGAGTAAAATGGTTTATTTGGTTTCAAAACTGGAGGGTTATGCAATCAAACAGGTTTAAAGAATGTAGGATTGAGCAGATTCCCTTATAGCAGAATTTTTCAGAGGTTTTAAAAAGAAATGTACATTGTGAATATAGTAGAAGTGATATTCTGAAGCACACATGACCCATGTGGTGAGCTGGCCCATGTGCAGTGCTGATGTGCGCAAGGAGTGCCATGCCATGCAAGGGTATCCTTTGTGTTTCACTTTTTGTTTCATCATCTTGCTCTGTCAGCTCCCCGTGTGTGCAGCGCCACTCCTGGGCAGGCTGCACTCCTTGTCATGCAGGGCAGCTCTCCTTACAGGGTGCACTCCTTGCACGTGGGGCATCCACCTACCACATGCCAGGGCCAGGGTTCAAACCCAGGGCCTCCTGACCCATGTGGTGAGCTGGCCCATGTGCAGTGCTGATGCGCGCAAGGAGTGCCATGCCATTCATTGAGCCAAATCCACTTCCCAATTCTTAATCTTTGGTATAACCCTGCTTTGGTCATAAAAAATCCATTAATAGGAAATTATGCTAATGAATTTCCAATTTAACTGGATGATACATGTTAGAATAATTGGAAATTTAGATTGCCCCTTCAATGGTAAAAATCAATTATTTTGTTTATACCAAACAATTAGCACAGTAACAATAAATATGACCTTTTTAAATGCACATGATCAGATATTTTTAATTTGTTTTATTTTACTGACAATTGAATCAAGTACAATTTTGGTATCTCACGAGAAAAAATTCAGACTTTTTTACAATATTGCAAGATAAAAATGGTATGACAAGTAAGGGGGTGGGTGCAAAACCACATATAGCAATAGATATCTAGAAAGTCTTTATTACAATAGAAGATACAAAGTCCATTTACGTGTTTCATTCTTCATTCACTCATTCCTTCATCTGACCTGAATTTCCTGGTCATCTTTTTTTTTTTTAACTGAGATTAATGTATTTAAGTTAATCTATTTTTTATGAAAAACACTTTCCTAAACAAAAAAAAAAATAGTGAGAAGAGTGCCATTTTTCCAAAAATTTTGCAAATCTCTCTATATAGCTGACTCATATCACTTCTTCCTTGAGGCTGTTCTGATAATGTTGTTTTAGTTAAAGGATATGGAGAAAATTCAGCCTCACGTAGATACGTAGTTGGAAAAAGGAATATTTTTAATAGCCTTTTCAGATAATTGTGGTTACTCTTTGACACAAACTGAAACTCGACTGAGTTGTGGTTTCTTAGAAGTTGCAGTGGAGTGGGTGTAGCTCAGTGGTTGACGACCTGTCTTGCATCTATGAGGTCTTGGGTTCAATCCCCAGTACCTACTTGTTAGCTTCTGGTCCTATGGCTCTATACTAGGTAGAGCAGGTGGGACCTGGGGAGCAGGGACACCTCTGGTGTAGAGTGCTTCTTTTTTCTTGCTTTGGAAATGGAAAGGAAGAACCAGACCACTCCTCAGCTTCTAGAACTGAGTTTGAACTTTCTCATTTCTGCCACACTTTTTGATAAGAGTTCATTGGGCTGATCTAAGTTCATGCGGGCATTTCTGTCCCATACAAACTATGGAAGCAGCTTGGCAGAGGGAGCATATTTTAGGTGCTTGAAGAGCAGGGGACACCATGCCCCAGTGGGGTCTGGAAGCTGCTCTCTAAGCTGCTTCTGGTTGATGAGAAACTTCCCTGGAGGGAGTCCCAGGCCTTTCGCCTAGTAGGTCCTTAGGGTTGAAGTGGAAAAGGAAAGATGAGCAGCAGCGCAGGGAGAGGGCAACGAGTAGGGAAAGGACATGGCATGGCAGAGCTGCTCCAGCTGGCCTTTGGACAGCCAGTGCCTGTGATGTGGCCTTGTGCAGGTGTGAAAGAGGCTTGGGTCACCTCAGCTGCTCAATGAGTCTTCAAGTCTTGGGCTCAGGAAGTTGCTACATTCTGGTTCCCTACAGGACTGGGCAGGTCGCTCAGCCTGCTGAGCAGGCTGGAATCGCTCACTGTCCGGATGGCGGATAAGGCGTCCGGCTTGGTTCCTGGTGACTGTCTGCCTCCTTAGGTCTGGAACGGCCGTTGTCTCTCCGCACTTGTGCTCCGTGCCGGCACGTGCGCACTGGAAGCCTACCATTCTCTGCACCAGCTAGGAAACGGGTGTCAGATGTAGGGATCCCCAAGGGGTGCCCTCAGGGGTGTGAAGGAGGATCCGAAGCGAGGGCACCGGGGCTCCACTTGCAAGCCCGGGCTCAGATAGGGCCGGCCCCCCAGGCAGCCCAGCACCACCCCTACAGCCAGAGTCTCCTCCTGGTCATCTTAAATGTCTGGGCAGCATGTCAGACTGGAGATTTAGAGATGGTCATATCTAAGCGTCTCTGAGGAACTCAGTAATTCAGAAGGACAGACAGAGAACTAAAGCAACCATTATAATATTGATATGTGGTGATATAATTTATGGCAGAAGTAAGACTAAGAAAAATAGGCAAGGGTCTGGAAAGATTTCCAGGCTGATGTCTGATCTATGACTTGAAGAATGAGTGGAAATAAATGAAACTGAGAAAAAATGGAGTGGGGCAGGGGTGAAGCAAAGATTTGAGGAGAAATTTCTAGGGTGAAAAAGATATGTAAAGGAAAAGAGATTACAGACACAAGTATATTTAAGGAACTCTAAGGTAAACAATATGACTTAAAAGAGAATATCTATAGGGTAGAAGCAAGAGATGAAAGGCCATAGAGAATAATTAAAGGATTTCCCCCCTTTTTATTGAAAAATAACACACAAAAAGAAAAGTGAACACATCACGTGTGAAGACTGTAAAAATTCATACAGACACACCCTTGTAACCAGAATCCAGATTTAGAATGAAACTTTATCCACACTCCTTTTGAGATTATACCACCAAATCCCATGAGTAACCAGTCTTGACTTCCAACAGCATAACTTCTTTGTACATGTTTTTGAACTTTATTTAAATGTTTGTATATACATATATACATTTCTTAATCCATTCTAGAATTGAACATTTAGGTAGTTTCTAATTTTTAGCTATTATGAATAGATCTGATATGCACAGTAGTACATGTCTTTTGGTGAACACATGCATGCATTTCTCTTCAGTGTATTCCTAGGAGTGGAATGGCTGGATCATAACATATACTTGCTGTAGAATTGCAGGATATATATGATGAAATTAGCCTTTTAGAAAGACCTTTCTCATAGCAATGAAAAGAATGCTTTAAAGAATGGTGGGATTAGTTTAGGTGAGAATTGATAAGTGCTTGAACTAAAGCATGACAGTAAGATAGAAATTAAATGATGATGTAAGAACTATTTAGGAGGGAAAATAAGTGGACTTAAGGGCCTATTGGACATGGGTGTGAGGTCAGAATGACACCCAAGTATCTAGAATATGTTTCCAGAAAGAAGTTATTATTCATTTTGGAGATGAGGAAATGCATACTGACACTGATAGTAGCTAATTAGGGGCTTATTTCCTCTAATATGTTTTACCTATATTCCTAATAATTCTTGGCTTCATAAAATAGTTCCTGAAAGCCTAGAATCATTTTTAGCTTCATTCATCAGTCACCATGCATTTTAGTGATCATATCCCCTGACATCTACAGTGACTGAACTGATCAGTCCTGGGTCTGAACTCTGTCAGTTAGGGGTTATATTGACTTGGGCTAGTTATTTAATCTCTAGAAGGCAGTTTCTTCATCTGAGACAAAGGATAATAATATACATCTTGCATGATTCAGTGAGATCAATATACAAATTATCTATTAGTGCCTGACAAAATAATTTTAAGTGATTGCTATTATTATTTTTATATTTAGTTATTACATATTAATATACTTTTTTGCCACTTATATTCTCAATTCCTAAAGAAGAGAAACTACTTTCTTTATCTCTCTCTCTCCCTCCCTCTCTCTGTTACTTATACTGTTTGCTTGTCTCTTTTGCCCTCTCATCCTGTAATCTGAGGATAGCTGTGTGCATTCTTTGGAAAATAAGAACAATTGAAATAATATTTGGTAGCTTTGAACCAAACCCAACTATTCCCCAGGTAGCCTCTGATTAAAATAAGGAGGTATGTGCTGGTGTCTGATACAATACTATTCTTTGCCATTCCTAGCCTATTCAATTTTAATGATTTAAACAGCTATTTTCTTACTCTGCCCCATTTATGGATATCTATTAATCTTTAGCTGTCATCTATCACTTAAGCTATTTTTCAGACTGTGTACATAAATATAATGGCTAAGAAATTCATTGTCATATGAAAATAAATTATTTCCATTTGTCATATATCAATATGCTAACATTTTGTAAGAAATATTCAATTTTTCAGTTAAGCAAACTTATGCTCAGAATAGGTATATACATATTACAAAGAAATTCTCATAGTTTTCCTTGCTTTTATTTAAAAAAGATTAATAAATAATTTAGTTTTGTCAATAGAAGTAAAATTAACACAATTCTGATGCAAATTTTGCAAAAATTAGCTCTGTAAAATATGAAGTATTAGTAGAACTAGTGAAAGGCTACAGAGTTGCTATGGACTGAGAGAAGGAGATTGTCTAGGCCAGTAAATTCTGAGCTGAAAAGAGCCAACTGGAGACAGCCGAGTGACCAGAGCTGTTAAGTCAGGGGCAGACTAGGTGTAGATGGAATGAGAACAGAACTGCTGCTAATTCCTGGAATCTTCCTCTGTTGCCATCACTCAGTAGCAAAGATTGCCATGGTTATTGCTAAAACCCTGGCCTGGGATGTTGTTTTAGGAAGCCTGCAGGTTTTCTGAAAGTTGTGCTAAATCTCTACGAGGGTATTGAAGGTCACTGAATCTGTTCATCCTAGCTCTTCCCAGAGAGTCCCCCTGCTTCCCACCTCACTAGTCTAAGAACACACCAAGTTCTGTTTCCTGGAGTCGCTTTATAACAATCTATATCCATGAAGAATCTCACCAGAAGGATTAACAAGGAGAGACAATATTTACTCAATTTCTTTCAAGTCTGCTGCCTAATTTTTTGCCAACTGAATGGTTTTGGGTACTTGGCATGTGGACTAATGTGAAAAGACAGAGTGAGTGTCCCAATCTAGTCATGTATTCATAAACTTTGAGAGCAGGTTTTCTCACCAGAGTTGCAGAGAATCCCCTAGTGAGCTTTTAAAAATTATTTCTGACATAGTTCCACCCCTGTCCAATTAAATTTGAATCTCTCAGGGTGTGTTTTGGGCCCTGGGATTTTTTCTTCTTCTCCCAAGTCATTTCCAATTTGCAGTTAGGGTTAAGAAAAAAGAGCTTTAGTTTTCTAAGGTGAGTTAGAGACTATGCAAGGCTACTCATAGACCATCTATTCCAGTATGTAAAACAGATCTAAGTAGCTCTGGTTAATGCAGATTGGAGGGTTCTAGGTTCTTGCCAATTTGCCCTCCTACATGGAACAAGAAGAGAGCTCTTCAGGTTACTGAAGGAAAATAATGATTTAATTCTTTCATCTTTACTATTATGAAAGTGAAAATAAAATACCAGAAAATTATTAACCTGCCTGTAAAAGATTAATCGTGCTTCTTGAATTCAGATCCAATGCTTTTTTCATTTTTCCACACTGCTTTAGGCAATGTTAAAATGAATCATCCCTTAAAATAACTTCCAGCATTATAATTATGAGAAGTTTGAGGGCATCAATTTCAAATAGTATTGGGAATTGAATCATGTTCCCCATAAAATGCATATTTGGGTTCTATCCTTTGGTACTGTGCATGCGAAGCCATTTATAAACAGGACTTTTTGAAGATATTATTATTAGGATATCCCCACACTGAATGAGGTGGGCCTTAATCCGGTATGGCTAAAGTCCTTATACACAAAGAAAATTGGGCATGAAAGAGAAAGCCAAAGGGAGGAGCCAGAAGCCAGAAGCAAGAAGTCAACAAACCTGGAAGAGAAAGGAAAGGACATTGCCATGTGACAGAAAAGTCAAAGAACCCAAGGATTGGCAATTAGCCAGATGCTACTGACCCTGAGAGAAAGCAAGTATTCTAGCTCTGAAACTGTGAGCCAATAAAGTCCTGTTGTTAAAGCCAACCCGTTGTATAATATTTGTATTAGCAGCCTGGAAACAAGACAGGCAATTTGTAAAGCAGCACTAACTCGTGTATCATTTTCATCAGATATATTTTTTAAAGTATTATGTTTGATATTTCCAACTGCCTTTATTTCAAGATCTAGAACTCTAACCCTCAACTAAAACGAACCCATTGGCGATTCCGTCCATCTCTTTTTGTAGAGTTAATATAGACATTACTTAAAAGATCATTTATACCCATGATGTTCTTTCCACACAGGTAACTGGGTGGAAGAAACCAATGGTCATTGTTGAAGGAAGGGTGAGTGCCTAAGTTTGGGGAAGAGCAAATGAGATGATGGAGCTGAATTTGAATTAAGTTGGCTCCAATGGTTTTGTAATGAGCAATCTGATTATTATTTTATGTAGCATCTATTCACATTTTTTGGGTTTGATTGTAATGACAGGTTGTAGTTACACATTATTAAAGATGAATATTAAAGAAGTGACTAAATAAAAGGACAAGAAATTGAGGATGATTGGTGTCATCTCAGAAGGGAGTGAAGGAAGAAGATGAGGTCTTTTTTCTCTGTCTCAGATGCAAACCCACAGGTTTTGGAATAATATTATAATATTTCCTAGATTAATGGTGCTTTTGTGCTGCTGTACAATGATCAGAAACTACGTGATAGAGGGAAGATACAGCTCTGTAATCCTGAGTCTATTGAATATATTTATATATATAGGATATATATTCTCTGTACATACTGTCACACTTTTAATTCCATATGCTGAAATTCTATTCCTTTATTCCTTTTCTGAAACACAGACACTATGAAATCTCTTCTGAAGGGAAATAGGTAATATATTTTTACATCTTCGTAATACTATGCATTTTAGGACTGATTTTGTGGAAGAACCCTAGAAGTCTTCAGGATTTGGAGATTAGGGCTTAAATCTTAGACATAAATCAAGATGCATAGATACATCATGTAGGCCTATGAGACTGGTTTGCTCTAAAATTTGGGTATGTTTCTTTCTTTGTCTCTGAGACACTTGTTTTTTACATATACCAGAGAGAAACTTTTGCCAGCAGACACCAAGAATCATGTACAAAATTGTTCATAGAAGTGATGTTTATAATAGCAAGATCTGGGAAAAACTAAAAGTCCTTTTTTTCTGAAAGGAAAATGATTAATAAACTGAGATGAATGCATAAACAGTGGTGATGAACAAACTATAGCACATTTTCATGTGGATAAAGTCTACAATATCAAGTGTTGATGAATTAACATGAATCCATATGTACAACTAGTACAATATGTATTTATACATATGACCACTTTGGAAAATAATTTAGAATTATGCTGCAAAAAACAGAATAAACATTTATGTTGTGTTTGCTATGGACAAGTTACTTTCCTAAATGTACAAATGATAACTCATTTTATCCTTATAACTGTGTGGGAGATACTATAATTTTCATTATTTTATATAAGAGGGAGCTATCACAGAGATGTTAAATAACTTGGCCAAAATAAAAAACCTACTATTGGTACAACCAGCATTTGAGCCCAGGCAGTCTGGCCCCAGAGTTTGTCCCCTAAATCATTACTATAATTTTTGTGAAAATTATAGCTTTATTTATAACAATGAAAAATTGGAAACAAAGTAAATATTAAAAAATCTAAGGTGAACTAATATTAAATAATCTAATACAATACAGCTAATAAAGAAGTAGAAGGCAGGAGAAGCTTCCTCAATGGCATGGAGCAATGCAAGTGGAATATTAGGAGAAAAACATAAGTTTATAACATATAAATGTATATTCTAACTTTGTTTAAATCCACCTATGTGCAAATTGTAAATTATAATGTAAATTATATGTAGATTATAATGTAAATTATAGACCTTGATTGGTATCAATGCTTCAATATTTGTTCATCAATTGTAACAAATATACCACACTAATGTAAGATATTAATGGGGGAAAATGTGGGAGGGGGAAGTGGTGAAGTATATAGGAATTCCCTATACTTTCCATGTAACTTTTCCGTAACCTAATACTTGTTTAAAAATAAATTTTATTATATGAAAAAATACACCTATGCAACACAAAAGATTAATAGTAGTCATCTGTTAGTGGTGGCTTCTTGGTCATTTTTTCCAATCTTCAAAGTTATCCATGATAAATATTATTAATTTTATAATCAGAAGAAGCTTTAACTTACTATATGAATAAAAATACACTTTGAAAGGAAACACTGGCATATTAAGAGCTATACGCCATGGTCAAATTTTAAATTTATCCATTCATTAATTTAACCAGTGTTTATTGATTTCCTTGATTTCCTACTTGATGCCTGGCACTGGGCAGGGGTTGAGGGCAGGGGGAAGGAAAAATTTTCTTTTACATAATTTTCTTTTGCATTTATATACCTGTGACCAGCTTTGTAAATCTGTGGCTCAGAATGAAACTTGAACTTTATAATTAAAAAAATAATTTCCCAGGGCAAAGTTAGCACATTCTATCACACACCAAATAACAGAAGATGGCCATGTAGGGGGACACAAAAGAAGAGAAGAGGAGGCACATGAATATTTTCTTGAAATATATGAAGAAACATATAGCATGTAGAATGTGACTTGTAGCCACATTTTAGGTAATACAACTAGGACATATGAGTAGAAATTTTAGGGAATTTGACTAACATATATTAAAGAAATTCTAAAAAGAAAATTTTAAATGTACTGTAGATACTCTTGGGAGTTTACTGTAATGAAGCTGTTAAAGTTTAGTTTGCATCAGCACTGCCCAATGAAGCTATCTATGATGGAAATGCTCTATATCTGTGCTGTGCGAGACCAAAGACACTAGCTTCATGTAGTCTATGAGCTGAGGAACTGAATTTTTATTTTGTTTTCATTAATTAGATTTAAATATCTACACGTGACTAGTGGTTCCTGTATTCACAGCACAGACCTCTTGGAAGAGGCTCAGCAGGTTTGAACAATTAATGAGTACTGAGTAACTGAGTATATGATCTTCTAAGGCAGTGGTTCTTAATCTCTTGTTGAATGGACCCCTTTGCCAGTCAGATGAAAACATGGACCCCTTAGTAAGTCCACACTGCACTGTGTATTATTTAGTAAATATTTCACATCCCCACTAACACATCCCCACAAGAATGTTTTCTTGAATTTCAATTCAAGCTCACGTACCCCTTGTTAAGAATCCCTGTTCTAAGGTTTCTTCTAGCTTAAGATTTGATGATTCTTTGAATTTGAGATTATGGGACAGTTTTTTCTTCTGTGTAGGATAGGAGAAAGATATCCTAAAAGGAAAAGCTGTTGAGCAGGCCCTGGGTCACCTGAGGTATTTCACAACAGGCTTGCCAAATTTGAAGGAATGGTAGAGAGCAGGTGGATCAATCTAAGAATAACCAGGAGTGCAGAAGGTTTGAGTTTGAATAATTCAGCTAAAGATGACAAAGGACAAACATATTTGAAATACAGGATCAGTGTGACTACAATTAGAGATCATTTATCTAAACCCAAAGTTTACAAATTAGAAAACTGGAAGTCATAAAGATTTTCAGGACCTGATCAGTCACATAAACTCTTAGGCATTTTAAACTCAGAAATTTAAGAAGTGCATCTTGAGAAAAGCTGATTAAAAAAACTAGCTGGGGAAGCGGACTTGGCCCAGTGGTTAGGGCGTCCATCTAACACATGGGAGGTCCGCAGTTCAAACCCGGGGCCTCCTTGATCCGTGTGGAGCTCGCCCATGAGCAGTGCTGATGTGCACAAGGAGTGCAGTGCCACACAGGGGTGTCCCCTACATAGGGAAGCCCCACATGCAAGGAGTGCGCCTGTAAGGAGAGCCACCCAGTGCGAAAGAAAGTGCATCCTGCTCTCCGCACACACGGAGAGCTGACACAAGATGATGCAACAAAAAGAAACACAGATTGCTGACAACAACAGAAGTGGTCACAGAAGAATACATAGCAAATAGACACAGAGAACAGACAACTGGGGGGGGGGGAGGGGAGAGAAATAAATAAAAATAAATCTTTAAAAAAAAACTAGCAGATGTTAAAGTGGGCACTGCAACTCTGATTTGTGGAGTCAGATTCCAGTCCACATTTCATTGTGCAACCCACCTCCTAAAAATGCATATAAGCCAATAGGAACATGCTTAAGGTATAAATACAACTGACAAGTTCAGGAGTGCCAAAGACCTAAAGTTTGTTAGATGTATGTGCCACAGAGAAAGGTTGAAACCCCCACTTAGTATAAAGAAATTGCATCATAGTATTTATTTTCTGAGATAGAATGAGCAACATTTTAAGGTTTATTTCATGGTATTGCATATTCATGTAGCTGGGTAAACAGTTATGCATGTCTTTTGACAAATATTTTATCTATAATAAGCAGGGTTTTGAAGAGAGAACTGGAACTTTAAACCTAGTTGCTTGGGTTATAACAAGCATTAATGTCAGGAACTTCAATTAAGAAGTGACCTCCAACAGTAAGCCTTTGTCTTTTAGGTTTCAGCTACATTCTTTGTGAGCCTCGATGTGAGTAACCTTAACTGTTGACCTTTTGTTTTGTGCTGAAAGATCATTAGCAAGAGTTAAGCCTCCTCTGTGTTCACTCACTAACTTTCCATTAAAGGGAGTGTCAAAGGATGGGACAGAAAAAAAAAAAACAAAGGTCACTATATTAGTCAGGGTTCTCCAGGGAAATAGAAATGACAGGATATATATATATATATATATAATCGTATATATATCTATATATATGTATACATATATGTAATATATATAAATATTATGAGAGTTATTAAAGGATTTGGCTCATATGACTATGGGGATGGACAAGTCTGAATTCTGTAGAGCAGGCTGCAAACTGGGAACTCTGATGAAGGTTTTTGATGAATTCCCCAGAAGAAGCTGACTGGCTGAAGTAGAGATGGAAATTCTTCCTTCAGATTGCTGAAATCATCACCTCTCCTTTAAAGGCCTTTAAGTGATTGGATGATACTTCTCTCATTGTTGAAGGTAGTCTCCTTAGTTGATTGTAGATTTAATCAGCCATAGATGCAATCAACTTACTGATGGTTTATGACCCATGAACTATGCCCCCAGTAAAAATCAGGCCACTGCTTCCTTGACCAAACAATTGAACACCATAACCTAGTCAAGTTGACACATGAACCTAAACATCACAGTTCACCGCTTGTCACCCTGGCACCATGCATGTCTCCTTAAACCATACTTAATCTGTAAATTAAAACAAGAACAGTCATATTTCTGTCTAATACTCAATTGTCTTGCGTACACCGGGAAACACCATGAATCTTTCCCCATAAAAGGGTGTAAGTCCTTGGATAATATTCACTCTTAAATTTGATATCCTATAACTTATGTACTATGACATAAATTAATATAACTTAGGTTACATGGTAAAGTGAAAAAATAGGGAAAAAACAAAGATATTTGCTATATATATATGTATTTGAACATATTCATAACAAAACAAGGAAGAAATGTTCATAACCATTATGGTCCTATCTCTATAACTAGTTACGTGGATATAGCTCATATTTATCGCTACCTTCTTTCACTACCCATTCCATGTTCCCTTTTCCCTCAGCAAGTATCTCAGCTGGTTGTGGTTCTTTGCCTGGTGGGGTGACCCTAACCTTCATTCCTGAAGGGTTTGGGCCATTTGTAATCCTGCCAGGTTTGGGATGTTGGAGTTTTCCATTGACTTGAAACACAGGGCATGGTAGAACTAAGAGACATCCTGTATTTCAGGCAACTTCTTTACCTCTATTGTGTAGCAGCAGTCCCATTTCCCCTTGGTAATTAAGATCAGTCACCCTAGTCAGTACAGTAATTCCCTTCATTGCCTGTTGATTTAGAAGTATGAGGATCCCAAAGTGGCCAGGTGGCAATCTTAAGAGTTCAATTGAATCACTGCTGTGTCTCCTGGTGGAAACAATCTTCCTTTTGGAACAAAGACTAGCAGACCAGCAGAGCCTAAGTTTGTGGGGACAGGAAACAATTTTTTTTTCTAATAAATCACAAGGGATAATAGTAAGTGTTGCCACTCCCATTTCCAGGCCTTGATTCCTGGACCAGTGGATCCTGGCTATGGGAGAAACATCACCATAGAGTGGACACGGATTTAGAGCCCCAGCCCTTCAAGGTATTGCAACCCATTTGGTGCCATAATTGAGTATTCAAAAGGCTATTCCACTGTTCTTTCAATCCAGCTGCTTCAGGATGAAAGGGAACAAGATAGGAATAAGACCAGTGAATTCCATGAACCTGTGCTCATTCCTGTACTCCATTTAAGGAGATTGCCTTCAGTCGTCACCATGAACTTTATCTGCAAACTACATCAGGCAGTTCAAATTATCTATTATTTAGCTGTAAAATTAGACATGCTTTCTCTTCAACTTAATGCAAATACCATACCTCACTGGGATTGCAACAGTATGTTACCTTCACCAGTGCCGAGTGTGTTTATTTCTTTAGAAACAGAGCTTCCTATTTCACTAAGCTCTTATCTGCCTTTTTCAGTGGCTCTTCTAATATCAGATATTTCTGAGAACCTTTTAAACTGAATTTCTGTGACTGTGAAAAACGTGATAAATAAAAGCGTTGGAATGGTATACAGTGGTTAGGAAAAATACTGGTATATTTAAGTAAGAAGCCCATTTTGACTTAGGGGTGTGTTTTTCATAAGTATTTCACATATGAAAAGTGATTTCTGATGGAATGTTTAATACAAAGAGAGACACAGATCGTGAAGTGATAAATGTTTAACTGGGGAAAAATAAAACCCCATGAAACCAATGTCACCCATAGGGGAATCATTTGTCTCCATATCTCTAGGTGAAAAGTGTGTATCAATCTGCTTTGACCCAATTTATAAAGATAGTGGGACAGTAAATGTATTTATAAGTTTCTTGATGCACTGTGAGAAATAAAATATACATTTATTTTTAATTTTATTTTTAACAAATCAATTTTATCAATACATTTTAATAAAGCATACATTTTTTGCCAGCATTATTATAATGATGATTATATTTATCGAAAGAAAAATGTGGTGCTACATGCATGTATTGCTATAAATGCAATTTAGGACAAGAAAACCTTTCAACATGCTGGATGGGCAATAGCGTCAAGTACAGTATCTTATTTTACAGGTATGACATTCTAAAGCTCTCATTTCCTTTGGTTTAGGAACATGCAGCTACAAAGGAATAATCTCAACCAAAAACTGTGGTTTGGCTTTTTATAGAAACATGTAATTTTCCTGAAAGCTGCTATGTTACGAATTATATAGAGTAATAAATATAGGACTTTGATAATATGTAGTCCTATTTTGGGCTTTAATTTGTATGGAGTGAGTATAATTCCTTAAAGTACCCTCTCTGTGTGAATATTCATACTGTATTCAAATCCTCCATTGGAAAGGAATCCTTTTTATATTTATTTTTAAACACTTTTTTTCCTGTTTACTAAAGTAAAAGTGAAATAGAAGAATATTCTATATAAATTTGAAGATGAAATTTATTACTTTTATATTTTTAGAATTCATTAGATTTTATGATTAGGTGACTGTAAAGACTGCAAGTGTGTTTTCTTTTTAATCATCAAATGGATGCTACTGTTGGCAGTTGGTTTGTTATTTCTTGACACTTCCATAGTGCTAGTGATTTTTGTACGTATGTTATGGCTGATTCAGAATTTTGAAACTGCGTTTTGAGGAAGATGTGCTATATCCAGCTGGTTCTTTGAGATGGTCATGCACATATTGCCTTGGTGCCAAGTAGAAAGTACTGACTCATCACAAGAGCCCTGTGGCTTTTAATGAATTCTGCCGTCAGGCATGTATTTGAACAGTTTAGTAGCTTTGTGTCTCATTATTATATTTTACTTCAAAGTTGGACTAAATGGGAGATGCAAGAAAGACCTTGGCAAAGCTATATTTAGGTTATCTGTAAACCCCTGTAGCAGCTCAAACTCAAGAAACATCTCACAGTTGTTAGTGATATCTAACTAGATCCACAAAAAACTTAGAGTGAGAGTCCCAGGTATTAATTTTGCAGTCCCAGTGTGAATGGAATGGTTATCAACACTAAAGTGGTCTGTTTATCCTGGAATGACAAGGGATGGCAATCAGAAGGAGAAAGGATAGTGTTTGAGTCATATGCTCTGCTTAGAAGGAGAATCAAGAGATGTTAAAAATAATCTGCTATGCAGGCATTTTAGCAAATATACCTACCTAGCCTCAGGGATTTAGATGTGTCTGGGGCTGCTGGCAGGCAAGCTGTCTGTGAGAGAATGTAAAATGTGGAAGGAAGAAAAAATAAAAAAATAAGACCATATTCAATCTACCGTGACTTCTCTCTCTCTCTTTTCTTTTTTCTCATGGTCCTAGAATGGTCTCTAAATGAAGGCACTCAATTGAGAAGGCACTCAATTGCTGGAAAGCTTGTAATGGGAAAAGAGGCTTACCTAAGCATCTTCTTAGTCATAAAGTAATGAACTCAGAGTAGCCATGTTTCTCTTTCTTAATCTGAAATGCAATTTTGTATGCTTGAGATAGATCAGACTATTGAGAGTAGCAAAAATGGAAAAGGAGGAAATAATTCAGATCCTATAATGAAAGTGCTTAAGAGACCATCAGTAGAATGGGTCTCACCTCTACTTTCAGGTAGAGGTTGGTGCCACATAAGGAATCGAGGGCCTCTTTTCTTCAGATAAAGATTGTTATTATTACTAATCAAATGAATATAACTACTACTATTGCAACTAGTAAAAATTATTTTCATTTATTAGATGAATATTATTTTAGGATCTGTATTAGGTCTCTTTGCATGTACCATTTTTAATGCTCACTTCAACTCAGTTATGCAGATAACCCTATATTTCAAGTGAGGAAACAGGATCAAAGAGGTTAAGCATGCTCAATGAGAAAACGGTGGACCCAGACTCTATGTCTGTCAGTGTAGCTCAAAAACGCATGTTGAGTCACCATTTAACCAATTAGCATATAAAGGGTGCTTATCAGAGTGAGAAAGTCCAGTCTATAAAGATACACAGTAAGCCACATGCACAGAGCTCTTTGTCTTGATGTCTCTGGTCTGAGCCCTTTTGACCCTCAATAGGTCATCCTGATCAGCCCAACTTGGGGATCACCAGTCATGGATTCACGTGACCAGGTACACATTATTGAGCTACAGATTTTACTTGATATATTTTAGTACCTTTTTTTTCAAGATTTCTCTTTATTGTTAAAACCCTTGTTTCGTCATTACCTTTATAATAGCAATCATATGCTAGCTCTTATTTCTATCTCTTTTAGAGCCTATTTTTTCTTACAGCATTTATTGAGGGCTTATTATATGTAAAGACATCAATAAAAATATGAACTGACCCAGGCCCTTAAGAAACTTGTAGACTAATGGGACTTAGATACAATAAACACCTAATTAAAATTTAGTGTGCTATGTAGAATTATAATGATATGTACATAGCAATAAATTTTTGAATTAGGGCAGAAGCATCAGGAGTCTCTCCCTGGAGGAAATAGTGACTAAGTTGAGTGTTATACGCCCAAAATTAGTAATTCAAAGAACCTTCTCCTCTCAAGATGGTGGAGTGAGGGGAGTGGATGTGGCTCAAGCAGTTGAGCCCCTGCCTCCCACATGGGAGGTCCCAGTTTCTGTTCCCATGTGCCTCCTGAAAAAACAAAAACAAAGAACAAGCAAAACAGATGAAAAGACCAACTCAGGGGAGCCAATGTGGCTCAGTAGTTGAGCATCAGCTTCCCACATACTAGGTCCCAGGTTCAATATCCAGCCCTGGGTACCTCAAAAAAAAAATGGTGGAATGAGAAACTTCAGGGGTTAATCCTTCCACAGACACTTTGAACAACCAGCAAGAACTGGCAGAAATATCTTTCTTAAAGCTCCAGAAAAGAGTTAAATGATTGCAGTAACAGGTCAAGTGCCAATTCAAGAAAAAGGCAACTTAAAAATGGTAGGATCTCATGGATCCCTGAGACCCTCTTCAACAATTGGAATTACTAATACTGATTAAACCTCTTTTGAAAAATATGGGTCATTTTAACATGAAGCAGAAGTTTTCTAGTTATTTTTCTGTATGAAGATATATGAGCATGCTCATTTCTACCAGACTTGTTCATATATGTAGTTTATTTTGAGAAGTTGTCCCAGGAACCAGAAGAAGAGGATTGGGGTTTGGGAAATAAGGACTGAGGGGAAGCAAAGTTCATTACTGAGCTGTCCCTGCAAGGGCAACTGAGGTTAATCAGGCTAGGAACTTCTAAAGAGTCATCTGACAAAATGACCAGTCAAGGAACAGAAGAGGGGAACATTTATTCACAAATGCTCCATATGGTATTAATTCCCTCATTTTTTCAATTGCATTTGCCTGAGTGCTCTGCTACTCAGTAGATTAGAGGAAGAGTTATTATTGGCAAAAATATCATTTTAATAGTTGGCTCATAAGGTGCTGCCCAGAAATCATTTGTGAATATCTTTTAATGAATAGTTAAAAGTGATATATTATTAATATCATAGTCCTCAAAGATGAATATGGCGCTTGGCAGCATATGGCACAATATGGTGCATCTAAAGGGCTTGAAATTTATATTGCTCAGTAGAACTGGGATAGCAATGGAGTAGAAGAGAGGGTTTTTTTTTTAATTCAGAAAAAATGGTTTTTAAACTTCTACAGAGGTCACCAGGGTAAGCAATAACATACCCTTAAACAAAATTATTTCAAATTGTAGTTTGAAGTAATGTGTTTATTTTTTCTTTTTAAATTAAACACCTTAGCTGAATCTATCTATAATGTTCTATAATCTGTAGTGACCAGGCATAGCCTCACATTCAAATGCCAAAATCAAAAGCCACTGAAGAGGATTCTTCTGTAAAGTTTCTAACCTGATAATAATGCTTCCACATCACATATACAGATTACAGTATCATTTGTAAGTATTATGGTGAAGTGAGGTATTTTAAGATATGGAATTCATCTTTTACATTCTTCTTCAAATGCATTTTATTTAAGGGACACATGAGTAAGCAAAAATTTACTGAATACCTGCTAGGTGTCCATTCAACACGGATTGAAATAAGTTCCTGTTCACGTCTATACCTGTATCTTTCCTTTCCTGAATGAGATTATTTACGTGCTAAATTCATGACCACCAAATTTTAATCTTAAAACGTGTATTTGACTCAAAATGCTCTATCATGCTCTCAAAAACTACCTTCCTGTGTTGCCATATTTCCACAAGGGACCTGGTTCCAACTAAAGATTTATCTCCTGATTCATTAAGCCTCAGGCCCCCCTAAAGCTTGAGAACTAAAAAGGCATATGTGGCATGGGCAGGAAGAAGGCTCTGGACCCTTCATCCTGCATTTCAATGGGTTATTAAAAAAACCAATGCTATTAAATTTTCTGTTAGCTACAGAGCATTAAATCTGACTACTTTAGAGATATTATTGTTTGTTTGTTTTTTAAAGATTTATTTTTTTATTTATTTCTCTCCCCTTCCCTCCCCAACCCCCCGTTGTCTGCTCTCTGTGTCCATTTGCTGCGTGTTCTTCTTTGTCCGCTTCTGTTATTGTCAGTGGCACGGGAATCTGTGTTTCTTTTTGTTACATCATCTTGTGTGTCAGCTCTCCATGTGTGCAGCGCCATTCCTGGGCAGGCTGCACTTTCTTTCACGATGGGTGGCTCTCCTTATGGGGCGCACTCCTTGCACATGGGACTCCCCTATATGGGGACACCCCCTGCGTGACACGGCACTCCTTGCACGTTTGTGGCCAGCTCCACATGGGTCAAGGAGGCCCGGGGTTTGAACTGCAGACCTCCCATGTGTTAGATAGATGCCCTATCCATGGGGCCAAGTTTGCTTCCTGAGATGTTATTGTTTTGGTTTCAGTGGTATTGTGTGGGTTTGCAAGCTCCCAGGATTTCCAGAGTCCATGAAATATAAGAAATAAAAGATTCTTCTCCAGGGAGGATTAATTTTAAGTAATCTTAATCCTCATAACAATGTATGGTTTAGTTTTTTTTTAAGATTTGTTTTATTTATTTATCCCCCACCCCCACCCCCGCTTGCTTGCTGTCTGCTCTCTGTGTCCATTCTCTGTGCATTCTTCTGTGTCTGCTTATCTCCCTTTGTTGCGTCATCTTGCTGTGCCAGTTCTCTGGGGTATGGACTCTCAGCCCTCTGCAGGCACAGGCCAGCTTGCCTTCACAAGGATGTCCCAGGAAGCAAACCCAGGGCCTCCCATATGGTAGATGGGAGCCCAATCATTTGAGCCACATCTGCTTCCCTGGTTTAGTTTTAATGAAGTAATTTATGACAAACAAGATATTCCAGGAATCCAGATGAAAAATAATTCATTTTTGTCATGGACCATTTTGTCAGGATGCTGGAGAAATTAGGAAAATGGGTTCAGAGCTGGCCAATGATTGTTTATGCAGCATAGCAAACTTAGTCATACTATCTAACATATTTATCTTAAAGCTTATATCCCAATATTAATGAAATTATATCTTTCCCAATGCATTCTTGTGTGTGTGTGTGTGTGTATATATATATATATTATATGTATGTATGTATATATATATATATATTTACCTTTCAGATGTCTCAAGTTTAAGAAATTGGCCACTTGGAATATTAGATGTCAGCACCTGATTGTGAAGTGTGTGTGATACAACAAACCAGATTAAATATAGATACTCCCCTACTTTCAAACATAATATGTTTATAAATATTGAATGTTGAAAAGTCAAATGATGAACATATACTAAAGACATTTAAAATATTAAAATAACTGCATCTCACTATTCAGTCAAAATTTCTCTAAGGACATAGCATCACCACTTACCTACTTGCTGAAGCTATTTGTATAGGTATCACCCTTGATTCCTCATTTTCCCTTTCCATGACTCCAGCAACTCTTGTAGATCTGTTTCCAAAATATATTGGTCACTTCTCTGTTTCTAGGACTACTACATAATTCTAAACATGACATTTATCCTGTGGACTATGACAATAACCTTATACCCAATTTTTCTACTTCTACTCTTGTCCCACTATTACACATACTTTATTCAGAGACCAGAAAAATCTTCTTAAAAATAAATGAGAAAATGTCATTTTACTTCTAAAAACTTCCCACTAGATTTCAATAAGAGGCTCCAAGCATTTGACCAAATCAGTGACCCTTCTCTAGAGACCAAGGAACCTGAGAAAATTGGCCATAATGCATTTCTTTTTCTCCTCTTTCTTTCTCCCTTTTTTCCTCTACAATCATTTCTGGTGTCCTTATATCTACTAGGTTCTGTGTACAGTGAAGTCTCCATGGTTAGCATTTTTGTAACTATCAGATAATAATATCACTGAAACTCTAGCTTCCATGCCAAACTCTTCATGTAAATGCTCTCACCCCTGAGCAAGGTATGTCTTTCTCTTTTGAATGGCATTATTTACATACAATAAAATACACACTTTTTATTAGAGAAATTGTAGTTTTATAGAAAAATCATGCTTAAAATACAGAATTCCTATATACCCTATTTAACTCTACAGCCTAATGAATTTTGGTAATTCTATACAGTCATGTAAACACTATGTTGGGAATTAAATCATGTCCCCCACAAAAGACATGTTCAAATCTTTTTTTTTTTTAAACATTTATTTTAATCCGCCCCCCCCCCCCGCCCCCGCTGTTGTCTGCTCTCTATGTGCATTCGCTCTGTGTTCTTCTGTGACGGCTTCTATTCTTATCAGTGGCACCGGGAATCTGTGTTTCTTCTGTTGCATCATCTTGTTGTGTCAGCTCTCCGTGTGTGCGGTGCCATTCTTGGGCAGGTTGCACTTTCTTTCGCGTTGGGTGGCTCTCCTTATGGGGCGCACTCCTTGCGTGTGGGGCTCCCCTACATGGGGACATCCCTACGTGGCAGGGCACTCCTTGTACGCATCAGCACTGCGCATGGGCCAGCTCCACACAGGTCAAGGAGGACCGGGGTTTGAACCGTGGACCTCCCATGTGGTAGGCAGACGCCCTATCCATTGGGCCAAGTCCGCTTCCCGTCATGTTCAAATCTTAATCCATGTTCCTGTGGGTGTGAACCCATTTATAAATAGAACCTTTTGAAGATATTAATGTTAGTTAAGGTATGGCTAAATTGAATCGGGTAGGTCTTAATCCATATGACTGAGGTAGGGGGCCTTATAAGGCAGGAAATTTAGATGGAATCAGAGAAAGTCACCAGAAGAAGCCAGAAGTCAACAGAAACCAGAAGAGCAGATACAAGAAGAGAGAGGGATCACCTGTGATGTGAGGCAGAGCTGCTGCAGGTCAAGGAATTCCAAGGATCGCCACAAGCCACCACCAGAACATTACAGACTTCAGGGAGAAAGTGCGTATAAAAGTCAACACATTTCTAGCACTTTATTTCAGCATCCCTTTGCCACATTAAAACAACCACTATGTAAATTTTGGTTCCCTTAATGACTGCCTTTTTTATATTTGATTTTTATCTTGTTAAAGCCATATTGGTGGAGAATGAAACATACAAATAAAAATTTTCAGGAATTCCATAGAATTTACACATGAGAGTAGTGAGGTGTATTAGTTTCTTAGAACTTCTGTAGCAAATTATAGAAAACTTGGTGGTCTAAGACAACAGAAATGTATTCTTTTACAGTTCTGGAGGCCAGAAATCCAAAATCAATGTGTTCACAGGGTTGGTTTTTTTCTGGAAGCTCTGAGGAAGAATCTGTTCCATGCCTCTCTCCCAACTTCTGGTGCTTCCAAGTGCTCCTTGGCATTGGTTTACAGGCTCATCACTTCAATCTCTGACGCATCTTCATATTGTCTCCTACTCTACATCTCTGTATCTTAAATCTTTCCTTACCTTTCTTATATAAGGACACCAATCAGTAGATTTACGGCCTACCCTAAAAGCAAGATGATCTCATCTCAATATCCTTAACTTAATCACAACTGAAGACCTTTTTTTTTTAAAAAAAAAATAAGGTAACATTCACAGGTTCCAGGGGTTAGAACATACACAGATCTTTTTGGAGGACATAGACATATCTTTGTGAGTTGATTTTTTAGGGAAATAAAGGAAGCAAAGGAGAAGTGAGGACAGAAATACAATGCATCCAAATGCACCCACTTTCAAAGAAAATTTCTTTTACTTCATCAAAGCATCCAGCTACATTATTTTTTTAACTTTATTTTGTACATTTAATAACTGAAAATATAAACAATTAAAAACTAAAAAGAAAACAGAGCTGAATAAAAATGTATATTTCTCATTTAAATGTACTGAATACATATAAAAAAAATTTTTAATCATACAATATGTTACACAATATATTTGGGTCATTGTAATGCAGTCATACAATATTTGTCCTGTCTGGCTTGCTTCGCTCAACATCATGTCCTCCAGGTTTATCCTGTTTTATGACTTTGTTTCTTCTTACTTTTGCTCAATATTCCATTGTGTGAATAGACCATAGTTAGTTTATCCGTTCATCTGTTGATGGGCACCTGGGTTGTTTCCAACTTTTGGCAATCGCAAATAATGTCACTATGAACATCGTTGTGCATATGTCTGTTCATGACACTGTTCTCAGTTTTTCTGGCTATAAGCCAGTAGTGGTTTTGCAGGGTCATGTGGCAACTCTATATTCAAATTCTTTAGGAATTGCAAACAGTCCTCCCCAGAAGCTCTACCATTCTGTATTCCCACCAACAGTGAATAAGTGTTCCTATTTCTCCATATACTCCAACACTTGTAGTTCTCTGTCTTTTTAATAGTGGCCGTTCTAATAGGTGTGAAATAATATCTCATGGTAGTTTTGATTTGCATTTCCCTAATCAAGAGTAATGTTGAGCATTTCTTCAAGTGCTTTTTTTTTTTTTTTTGCCATTTGTATTTTCTTTGGTCAAATGTTTATTCAAGTCTTTTGCCCATTTTGCCCATTTTGTCTTTTTATTGTTGAGTTGTAACATCTCTTTATATGTACCGGATATTAAACCCTTATCTGACATGTGATTTTTCAAATATTTTCTCCCATTGATTGGACTGCCTTTTCACCCCTTTGACAAAGTCCTGGGAGGTGCAAAAGTGTTTAATTTTGAGGAGGTCCCATTTACCTATTTTTTTTCTTTTGTTGTGCGTGGTTTGGGTGTAAGTTCCAAGAAACCACCCACCCACTACAAGGTCTTGAAGATGTTTCCCTACATTTTCTTCTAGTAGTTTTATGGTCCTGGCTATCGTATTTATGTCTTTGATACATTTTGAGTTTATTCTTGTATAGGGAGTGAGATAGGGATCCTCTTTCACCCTTTTGGTTGTAGATATCTAGTTGTCCCAGCACCATTTGTTGGAAAGACTGTTTTGTCCTGTTACCACTGACTTGATAGGTTTGTCAAAAACCAGTTGATGATATAGGTGAGGGTTTATTTCTGGGTTCTCAATTCTGTTCGACTGATTGATGTGTCTATCTTTAGGCCAGTACCATGCTATTTTGACCACTGTAGCTTTGTAATATGTTTCAGGGTCAGGCAATGAAATTCCTCCTACTTTGCTCTTCTTTTTAGAATACTTTTGAGTATTTGAGTGTTCTTTCTCTTTCAAATGATTCTGTTAATTGCCTTTTCTAATTCTGTAAAGTAAGCTGTTGGGATTTAGATTGGTATTGCACTGAATCTATAAATCAGTTGGGTAAGATTGACATCTTCATGATATTTGTTCTTCCAATTCTTGAGCACAGAATGTCTTTCCTTTTGTTTAGGTCTTTTAAATTTTTTTTTAGCATTTGTTTTGTAGTTTTCTGCATATAGGTCCTGTACATCTTTGATTAAGTTAATTCCTAGGTATTTGAGTCTTTTTGTTTCTATTGAAAATGGAATTTCCCCTTGATATCCTCTTTAGATTGTTCAGTACTAGTATACAAAAACATTACTGATTTTTGTGTGTTGATCTTGTATCCTGCCACTTTGCCAAACTCATTTATTAGCTCAAGTAGCTTTGTTGTGGATACTTCAGGATTCTCTAAGAACAGGATCGTGTCAACTGCAAACAGCGAGAGTTTTACTTCCTCTTTTTCCTATTTGAATGCCTTTAATTTTCTTTTCTTGTCTAATTGCTCTAGCTAGAACTTTTAGTACAATATTGAATAAAATTGGTGACATTGGGCATCCTTGTCTTGTTCCTGATCTTAGAGGGAAAGCTTTCAACCTTTCCCCATTGAGTATGATGTTGGCTGTGGGTTTTTCATATATGCCTTTTATCATATTGAGTAATTTTCCTTCTATTCCTATCTTTTGAAGTGTTTTTATCAAAAAAGAAGGCTGGATTTTGTCAAATGCCTTTTCTGTGTTGATTGAGATGATCATTTGTTTTTTTTTCCCTTCAATTTGTTAATATGGTGTATTACATTGATTGATTTTCCTATGTTGAACCAACCTTGCATACCAGGAATAAATCCCACTTGATCATGTATTTTGATATGCTGTTGGATTTAATTTGCAAATATTCTGTTTAGAATTTTTACATCTATGTTCATTAGAGAGATTGGTCTATAATTTTCTTTTCTTGTATCTTTATCTGGCTTTGGTATAGGGTGATGTTGTCTTTATAAAATGTGTTGGGTAATTTTCCCTTCTCTTCAATTTTTTGGAAGAGTTTAAAAAGGATTGGTGTTAATTCTTTTCAAAATGCTTGGTAAAATTCACCTGTGAAGCCATCTTCTCCTGGACTTTTCTTTGCTGGGAGATTTTTGATGATGTATTCGATCTCCTTAAAGGTGATTGGTTTGGTAAGTTCTTGTATTTCTTGTAGCATCAGTGTGGGTTTGTTGTGCATTTCTAGGAGTTTGTCCATTTCATCTAGGTTGTCTAGTTTGTTGACATACAGTTTTGCATAATATCCTCTCATGATTCTTTTTATTTCTGTTGAGCCAATTGTGACTTCACCCCTTTCATTTCTGATGGTATTTATTTACATCTTCTCTTTTTTTTTCTTTGTTAGTCTAGCTAGGGGGTTGTCAATTTTACTGATCTTCTCAAAGAATCAGCTTTTGGTTTTGTTGATTGTCTCTATTGTTTTTTGTTCTCAATTTCATTTATTTTGGCTCTAGTCTTTATTATTTCTTTCCTTCTGCTTTCTTTGTGATTGGTTTGCTGTTCTTTTTCTAGTTTCTCTAGTTGTTCAGTTAAATCTTTGAGTTTAGGTCTTTCTTCTTTTTTAATATAGGCATTTAGGTCTATAAATTTCCCTCTCAAGACTGCCTTCACTAGATCCCATAAGTTTTGATAAGTTGTGTTCTCATTTTCATTTGTCTCCATATATTTACTGATTTCACTGATTTCTTCTTTGACCCACTGATTATTTAGGATTGTGTTGTTCAGCCTCCACATATTTGTAAATTTACTTCTTTCCTGTGTACTATTGATTTCCAGTTTAAGTCCATTATGATCAGAGAAGATGCTTTGTATAACTTCAGTCTTTTTATATTTGTTGAGAACTGCATTGTGCCCTCACTTGTGGTCTATACTGGAGAAAGATCCATGGACACTTGAGAAGAATGTATAACCACTGAGTTTGGATGCAGTGTTCTGTATATGTCTGTTAGGTCTAACTCATTTATCATATTGTTCAAGTTCAGTGTTTCCTTGTTGATCTTCTGTGTAGTTGCTCTATCTAAAGTTGTGAGTGGGGTATTATAGTCTGCAACAATTATTGTAGTGATGTCTGTTTCTACCTTCAGTTTTCCCAAGGTTTGTCTCATGTACTCTGGTTAGGTGCGTAGATATTTATGACTTATATTTTCCTGGTGAATTGTTCCTTTTATTAGTATATAATGGCCTTCTGTATCTTCTATAACTTTTTATATTTAAAGTCTGTTTTGTCTGATATTAGTATAGCCACCTCTGCTCTTTTATGGTTACTATTTCCGTGGAGTATCTTTTGCAACCTTTCACTTTCAACCAGTTTTTATCCGTGGGTCTAAGGTGAGTTTCTTGTAAGCAGCATATGGATGGCTCATGCTTTTTAATCCATTCTGTTAGCCTGTATCTTTTTTTTTTTTTTTTTTTTGCACTACGTGGATAATAGTTTACTCTATAGTTCACACTCTCCCCCAAGACTGTATCTTTTTATTGGTGACTTTAATTCATTCACATTCAATGATATTACTATAAATGCACTATTTACTTCATCAATTTTATTGTTTGGTTTTCATATGTCATATCTTATTTTTCTTATCTTTTTACTCTTTTGGTTATCCTTTCTGCTATTCTTTCTTTTTTAAATTTTTAAAATTTTTTTAAAAAATTAAAGTTAATAGATCACAAGAAATGTTACATTAAAAATATAAAAAAACAAAAAACATAAGAGGTTCCCATTTAACCCACTCCCCACCCCCTACCACATCATTTTTGTAAATTGTATTTTTTGAGAATATATATATCACACAAAAAAGTTACATTAAAAAAATATAAGAGGTTCTTGTATACCCTCACCCCCCACCCCACTCCTCCCACACCAACAACCTCCCTCATCATTGCGGCACCCTCATCGCACTCAGTGAACACATTTTGGGGCACTGATTCACTACACAGATAATAGTTTACCCTGTAGTTTGCACTCTTCCCCAGTACATTCAGTGGGTTATGGAAGGATATATAAAGTCCAGCATCTGTCCCTGCAATATCATTAAGGACAACTTCAAGTTCCAAAATGTCCCCACATCACATCTCTTCTATCTTCTCCCTGCCCTCAGCAACTACTGTGGCCACTTTCTCCAACACAATGCTAAAATTTCTTCTATTACTCATCACAATAGTTTTATAGTAGAGTATCAGTAAGTCCACTCTAGTCCATATTTTATTCCTCCATTCTGTGGACCCTGGGATGATGATGTCTTCTCCACCCCTAGATCAAGAGATTGCTTAGATTCCACATGGATGATGGATGCAATTCCTCTGCTTACAGTTGTAGGTACTCTTGATTTGCTGGTATGGTGGTCGACCATCTTCACCTCCCTGTTAGCTGACCTGGGTAAGACTAATGAACCAGAGAGTAGGAGTCGCCACTCTGCTGGCTCAGGGCCCAGCTGGCACATGGGCAGTCCAGAGATTCAAGTCTCCTGAGTAGGACCATCCCTAGCACCAACCACAAGTTCAGTAAAAGTGACAGAAGTGGCATGTGTAGAAATGTCACATCTGAGTCCAGCTCCATCACACTCAGGAGCACAAATTCCAGAGTAGGGCCTTCTGACATTGCACAGAGCTCCAAATCCATCTGCCATGACTATATGCCTTATGGATCTCTGTAGCCTTCAGGGAAACCAGTACCTAGGGTTGTATCTACTTGCGCTTTTTCTGGAATCCTGCTGAGGTGTGCATAAGCGCAACCCCTCTGATGACCTCCCGACTCTTTTTGGAAGACTCTTAGCCATGTCAACTAATTTGTCTTTGCCATTTCCCCCTTTTATTCAAGGTCAAAGAGCAGTTTTTAACACTTGATCCAACATGTAAGCTGAGATATTCTGCTGGTCTGAGCTGACCCTTATATTTGAGGTCTCTTTCTAGTTGCTTCTCCAGTTAGTGATTGGTAGCAATCCCCTGGGACCAGGGAGGCTCATCCCCAGGAGTCATGTTCCATGTTGGGGGGAAGATAATGCATTTACATGCTGAGTTTGGCTTAGAGAGTGGCCACATATGAGGAACATGGAGGCTCTCAGGAGGTAACTCTTAGGCACCCTGCAGCTCTAGGCCTAGTTCATATTTCAGGCACACAGACTCCTAAGCATAGTCATCAGTATCAAGGCTCATTACTGGAACATCCTTCCTTGTTGATCTTTGCTGTTGCCCTTGGGGGACTATTTTTCTTTTAGGGAATGTGACAGAGCTTCCCTGGGTGGGAACTCAGCACTTCCTCCGTTGATGTTTGTAGCTCTAACTACTATGAAAATACCCAACATATATCCTAACATATTTATGATCCCTATATACATGCCCTGGAGGACCTCCCCACACATGTGCACCCCCCCCATCAATAACACCCCACACCAGAGTTTATCCCTTGCCATAGTTGAACCTCTCTGTGGTCCAAAACTTCTTCAACAATGAATCCTAATATATTGCCAAATTCAATTAATAGGAAATTGAAATAGTGATGGGGTAAAGTTTAGAAATAGAATACAAAGTAATTTAGAAATACTAAAATAAAGTAAAAATAAATTAGTGTAATAATAAAAAGAAAAATATTATAAAGCTTTGTTCCTAACGTTTTGCCTTTCATCACTGTAATAGGTGTTGCCCTGTATGTACAGTGGTAAGGCACTTTCTTCCTCAGTGTCTTTCTTTTTTTCCTAATTTTTAATTTTGTCTTCAAAAAAGTTTTAGATCACAGTAATTCACATACACAATATAGAAGACTCCCAGATATCCAACATCAAACTCTTCTCCCCTTTTGCCAGCATTTATCTCTTTATATGTTCATGTTATATTTGCTGCAGCTGATGTACAAATTTTAAAGCATAGATATTAAACACGGTTCCATTTTGGTTTACATTATTGTTTATATTTTAGACTGTATAAATTTCTAAATTTTTAGTTTTCTAATGTTTTACATTATAGTTTACATTTTAATTTATAGACTTTTATACACTTTAGAAGTAAGTTGACATGTCCATCATTGCATTATCTCATGAACCACTTCCATTGCCCCCCAGTTGCCCTGCTTCCATCCATGCTATACTTCTCTCCCCCTCCCCTCAGGGCACACTGTGACACTCAATCTTCACTACTTGAGGAACCAGATTTACAGATACTGCAACAATGCTGAGGGCTTGACATACTAGACTGCCCTAACTAATTGGGAGCCAGTGATTCTCTTGAGAGACACAATTCCCTCTTTTTGGGAACATCAGGACTCTCCGTGATGTGGGTACACCGTCACACCCATTGTATGAAGTCTCCACCCAATGATATAATACACTATGACAAAATGAGCACTCATATACTCCCTAGAAGCTTGTCCCTGTACCAGATGCCCCTTCTTTAAGCATCTTAAATACATGATCCTTCCTTATTATATTTTCTAAAAAGTTTTCTCAACAGTATAGTTTCAACCATATACCTGACATTCTCCCATATTCAATGGTTCCCCCCTGTCCTCCCCCCAATTCCTTGGGTCATCTGATCCATCCTCCCAACCCTAGCCCTCCTCAAGCCCACAAAGCCCCACCCAAAGGTATCCCCATGCCCCCATCTTACCCCTTCCCTGCACAAATACTTACCTTCAGCTTATCATATACTTCACCCATATAGATGTCAGTTTGCAACCTTCATTCCCCACCCCCCAAATTCTTTTAAGCCTATCTTCCAGTCTTTAGCTCTCTGAGACAGCTCGGTTTGCTTGTTTCATATCATGTAGTATTTGTCCTTCAATGCCTGGATTGCTTCACTCAAGATTCATCCAAGTTATCACATGTGTTTGTACTGTACTCCTTCTTATAGCTGAGTAGTATTCCATTGTACGTATGTACCACATTTTATTTATCCATTCATCCATTGATGGGCGTTTGGGTTGATTCCAACCTTTGGCAATAGTGTATAATGCTGAACATTGGGGTACATATATTGGTTTGTGTCCTTATTTTCAGATCTTCTGGGTATATACCCAGTAGTGGAATTGCTGGGTCATATGGCAAATCTGTAGCTAATTTTTTGAGAAATCACGAAACAGTCCTCCAGGATGGCTGGATCCTTCTGCATTCCCACCAGAAGTGGATGAGTATTCTCATTCCTCCACATCCTCTCCAGCACTTGTAGTCATCTGTTTTTTGTTTTTTGTTTTTGTTTTTTGTTTTTGTTTTTTGTTTTTATAGCTGCCAGTCTTATGGGAGTAGGATGGTATCTCATTGTAGTTTTGATTTGCATTTCCCTAAAAGCTAGTGATTTTGAGCATTTTTTCATGTGCTTTTTAGCCATTTGTACTTCTTCTTTGGAGAAGTGTCTGTTCAAATCTTTTTCCCATTTTTTAAATGGGTTGTTTGTCTTTTTATTTTTAAGATATAGGAGTTATTTATATATGCAGGATATAACTATCCTATCAGATATATGGTTACCAAATATTTTCTCCCATTGTGTAGGCTCTCTTTTCATTTTCATGACAAATTCCTTTCAGGTGCAAAAGGCTTTAATTTTGAGGAAGTCCCATTTATCTATTTGTTCCTTTGCTGCTTGTGCTTTGGGTGTGAAGTTCATGAAGCCATTTACTATCACAAGGTCCTGTAGATGCTTCCCTACATCGTTTTCTGAGGTCTTTATGATCTTGGCTCTTATATTTTGGTCTTTGATCCATCTTGAGTTGATATTTGTATAAGGTGTGAGATGGTAATCCTCTTTCCTTCTTTTGCATGTGGATATCCAGTTCTTTAGACACGATTTACTGAAGAGGCCATTCCCTCCCAGTTGAGGGGGCTTGGCAGCCTTGTTGAATATCAGATGACTGTATATATGAGGATCTATATCAGAACTCTCAATTCAGTTCCATTGGTCTGTGTGCCTATCCTTGTTCCAGTACCATGCTGTTTTCACTACTGTAGCTTTGTAGTATGTTTTGAAGTCTGGTAGTGTGATTCCTCCCGTTTCATTTTTCTTTTTCAATATGTCTTTGGCTATTTGGTGCCTCTTTCCTTTCCAAATAAATTTCATAGTTAGCTTTTCTAGTTCATTAAAGAATGCTGTGTTGATTTTTATTGTAGATCAGTTTGGTAGGATAGACATCTTATGTGAGATTTTGAAAAAAATAAAATAAAATAACCTCAACCACTGAGTTGTATTTTTTAAAAAATATTTTGGTATTTTGTCTTTTGAGCACTTGCCATTTCTGTAATTTACTCATTTAACTTTAAAAATAAAGTGATTTTTCAATCTAACTTATATAATCATGACCTTTCCATACTTTTCTAGTATTCTAGTATGAAGTGAAAGAATATGACACTTAATCCTACATTTTAGACAAAAGTTCACCGTAACTCCTCAAAGGAAAGGACATTCAAATATTAAAGAAGGGGAAAAAAGCATATCCTTTCAAAATAATGGTCAACTTCATTGCCTCTCAATAGATAAATATAAAATTTTCTTGTTTCTAAATGTAAATATTTCAACTTGAAAAATAAGTTAAAATTGTAACTGAGTTTGTTTACACAATAATTTCATTGTTTTCAATTTGACTTAATAATATAATGTACTTTAAAATTCTGAAATTATAATCTAGGTCAATTCACTTTTTCTGTTCCTGCTATGCAAATAAGAGGTGAGACTAATCAGTTATAAAATACTTGTTGACTCTTTTCCAGGTATTAAACTCTATTTTATTCTCTAAGGTTGATTGAAAGAATGGAAAATAAATTTCATTTTGATAAACTCTCTTTTACATTAAAATAATACAAAGTCTGATCTAGAATCGACAAATTTCACCTGATACTTATTCTGGCTAAAGTCCATATTTCATCCTACGGTTCAGACTATTCACTTCAATCAATTCTTGTATGGGTAGATGGTTTAATACAGATATGCGAGAATAAACTTACTTTAACTTATGAATTTGTAATTTTAATGAATTCAAGGTGCCTGGCTTTTGGTTATAATGTAAAAGGACATTAAAGACCTTCATTCTCACATTTAAAATGGCAAGAAGTTAAAGGATTAATAAAAAATCATACATAAAAAACTCATTTAAACATTGCATACACAAATAAATCTAAAAGAGCTAAACTCCAGAGAGACAAGCCAGTCCTAGACAAGTAAGCCACATAGGATGCTTTCATGAATGGATCCATTCACTAATGTTGGGGACAGGGCAAACCGAAGAGTGAGCCTCCAGGAGGATGATCATTTTTTTCAGAAGAAGAGAAATCATCCATATTTTTTATGAAAATGGGTGTTGGAATATTAAATTTGAGTCTGGAGTATCCCCACATACCAAAATAATCCTTCTATGAAGTAATTTGGATGAATGAGTCCAAGCTGGGAGCAGCACTGGAAATTGGAAAGAATTCTAGTGATACTCAGGCTCACAGTCTCCAAGCCTCATGGTTCTGCAAGCCCATGTTCGCATGTTATCATTGTTTGGCATTCTCAAGTCTAGCTGTCTAGAGATCTAACAGTCTCCTAATGTTTGGTCCCAGGGCTCTATTTGGGGGAGAGGCTTGAACTCACCTCTAAAATGTTTGAAGCCAGAGATGAACTGAAACTAACCAAAGCTGCAAAGACCCACCTATTTCTACCTCTGATAATATCAAATATATCAGCATCTTGTGGCTATGAAAAAAGTTGGCTGCTAGGGGCAAAAACAAAGAGATATGTTCTTAGCCTCCTGGTATGTGAATTCCAAAACCCTGCTGGAGGGATTAAAGTTTCAATCTTGATCTGAATCAGCTCAAAACTTTGTTGAAACAAATTGGTCACACCCTCTCTTTAGCTGTCTTATGAAGAAAATACCTTGCATTAGTTATCTATAACTACATAACATATTTCAGAAAATTTCATGGCTTGAAACACATATACAATTTACCATCCCACAGATTCTGTGACTTAGCTGCCTCTTCTACTTCAAAGACTCTCACAAGGTTTCAATCACGGTGTTGATCTAAGTCTCATCAAGGTCTCACCTGAAGACTCACATGGGGAAGGATCTGTTTCTAAGTTTACTCAGTGAGTTTGGCAACATTCATTTACCCATGGGCTTTTGGACCAATGGGTACAGTTGCTTCCTGGCTGTTGGCTGGGGACCACCTTCACTTTCTTGCCACATGGGCTTCTTCAAAATGGCAGTTTGTTTCATCACAGTGTACAAACCAAAAGGCCAAAAGACGGAATCAGTTGTCAAGATGAAAGTCGTATTTTTTTGTAATCTAATCATGGGGTTGATATTCCATCACTTTCACCATAAAAGTGAAATTGGATAAAAGCAAGTTACTAAGTACTCTCCACAGTCAAGGGGAGGGTGTATTAATGAGGGTACAGATGCGAGGGGTGGGAGTACTAAGGGCCATATTAGAGATCTGCCTACTACTGACCTGTATTATTCTTTTAGACATACTCCTCAGAATTCAATAAAAATGACATGCGAAAATCAGGAAAGTATGACCCAAACTTAAGAGGAAAATCAGTCCAGGGAAACAAAACCCACAGAACACCCAGATGTTGAAATTACCAGGCAAAGGACTTAAAATAACTATGGTAAATATGTTATTGAAACTACAGGGAAAGATTGATATAATGAGTGAAAAGAGATTTAGAAGCAGTTTAAAAAAATCAATAGCTTTATTTTTCCTTAGAACACTTTTCACAGTCTGACATGCAATTCATTGTCTGTGAAATACAATGTAAGGGTATCCCCTTTTTCCACAGTTGAATCGCAAACTCTTACGAAGGTCTTCAAACCCCTCATTTCCTCTCTGACTTCATCTTTTATTGGTTTTTCTCTTATTCCCTCCAGAGTGATTTTGCTCAGAGTAAGAGGAGAAGTAATTTGAGAAGAGTTTCATGTCCTGAGTTAGGCTTAAGGGGAACTTCCTGGGTGTTGGACTGAAGACAGACTGGAGTGGGATAGCAGGGGCAGGCTTTCACATGCTGAAAGATTCTATTCATGTAAATTATGCAATTAGTTTATTAGCATAAAATGATTTTTCCTAACCTACTTACGTCCTAACATATTTTCACAATAGTTGTTAACATTACAGTCAGTTTATTTATTCACAGCTAATACAATCAATATTATTTATTATTAACTTTGCTGCATTCAGCAAGACAGGATTGTACTTGCTTGAAGTGCATCCTGTGGCTAATAACCTAAAATTGAGTACAGCTGTAACTTGTCTAAATATGTGTATATTCATGGAATTTTGAAAAACCAAATAATTTTAATGGCTTTTTTCCTTTCTATCATTCTGCTTGCCTTGAGTCATAAAGTGACTCCATCCTTAAATATCTCACCCAATCACTTACTATACATTTATCAATTTAATTTAATTATCAAAATTTTTATTTCTACTCTATACTACTGTTTCACATAATTTCTTAGATGTTAAGTAAAATTTAACCCCAAAATTCTCCACGAAGAATTCACTCTATCATTGTCATACATAGAAGTAGTCAACCCAGCCTACCAGTAATTTGCTTTTTAAAAGTCAGTTCTTATTTTCTGACCAAATTAATTTTCTCTTCCTTCAGTCTCTGTGTGACTCTATTTTAATCAATCTTTAGTATAACTTAATCAAATCCTTCTCAGTGATCTATGTTTACCCTTCTATTACACCACAAAACTACAGCCAAGCTATACCATCCCACCCACAACAATCATAGCAAATAATTTTCCTTTCATTATGATTATAAATAAATGCATGCAAACTGAAAAGTCAGGAAAATAGAGATCATTTAACATAAAAAATTGTAGTTAGCCATAACTCCAACTGGTTATTCTTTTATACTAAATCTCCTCAAAACAACAAAAACAATCATCACATTGTGGTTTTGCCTTGTAGGAATCCCAATAAACTCATATTTGTTTGGTTGTATTACAATGTTTTTCTTTGTTGTAGATACTAACAGTCTGTCTCATGCAGAAGTGAAAGGGAGACATACAGTTCTACAGTTTACTGGAATCCTTCAGGATATATATATATATATTTTTAAGATTTATTTATTTATTTATTTCTCTCCCCTTCCCCTCTCCCACCCCAGTTGTCTGTTCTCTGTGTCTATTTGCTGTGTCTTCTTTGTCTGCTTTCTGTTGTCAGTGGCACGGGAATCTGTGTTTCTTTTTGTTGTGTCATCTTGTTGAGTTAGCTTTCCCTGTCTCTGTGTGTGCAGCACCATTCCTAGGCAGGCTGCACTCTCTTTCGTGCTGGGCGGCTCTCCTTACAGGGCACACTCCATACGCGTGGGGCTCCCCTACGCGGGGGACACCCCTGCGTGGCAGGGCACTCCTTGCGTGCATCAGCACTGAGCATGGGCCAACTCCACACAGGTCAAGGAGGCCGGGGGTTTGAACCACGGACCTCCCATGTGGTAGATGGATGCCCTAACCACTGGGCCAAGTCGGCTGCCATATATATATTTTTAAGTTCAACAGAAGATATTCACTCTTCATGTCCATTTTTAGGAAATTTTATACATTTGTGTTTCAGAACTAACTGGGCTATATATTTAAAGTATAAGGATGTATATAACGTGGCATATGAGGCAGAATTTGAGAATTTGAGCTGTCCAATTGGACATAGTAGTAAACAACATGACTTTGAAAGTAAGCTGTTTTTGTTTGTATTAAAAGATAGTTTCAAAAATCTTTGGTCTCTTTTTTACCTTTTGCTTTTTCAGAAACTCATACTGTGAACCTATATTCACCTCTGTTTTGCATGCTCTTTTCTAACATCTCTTTATGCTGATTATCTCCTTCAAATAAAATCTTTCGAATTGTGAGGGAAAATGGAGCTAATGTCAGACAAGCCCCCTTATAACCTCTGAGCTATAAAATGGATGATACTTATTAGACAATGATAACATGTTAAATGAGTTATTTAAGGATAGATGGTGTCCGTGAACCAGAAAAAATGCTCATAATAAAATCCCAGTTTTGTATGTCTGTTTTTCTTCATATACCATGAAACAGAGGCAGGTCTTTAAAATGCTATCTAAATTAGTAATTGGTCATAAGCACTATTAATGAACACTTCTGCTGAGAAACAATTGTAATTTCACAGTCTATAATGGATTTTACAGTTGAGCACATTTAAATGTGAGAAGAGAAGCCAGGCTTGGCTACTTTTATGATTCTGATTATTACTAGTATCATTTAATTATTCCTAGTAAATATTTTTCAGGGATTAGTTGTTAGATTATTTTACCAAATTTATTTAGTTTTCCAAAATGGAAATACTACAAGTCTTTGTATTTATTAATTCTGAAAAAAATACTTTGCTTTTAAAATAAATTTAAATCAAGAACTTATTTTGTAGGAATTTAAATTATAGCAATGCTCTTCATGATTTTGATTGATTAAATATGAATAACAAATTGGATTTTCTACAGAATGAAAAACATAGGAAGAAACATTGGCAAACAGAACCAGAGTCCAGAAAAAATGAGAGAGGGGCTTTTTATATAAAGTCCAGTCTGTGAGTTCAGGTGACATACATACTGGGTACGGAGGCAGCCCACCTGGCAATTATAATCACTTGACTGAGAAGTTGTAGGGACTCTTTAGAGGATAGAAAATGTTCCAGAAGATTGAAAACAGGCAAATGTAATTGCAGTACACAAAAAGGGAAAGAAGGTGTGTTCCATAAACTCCAGACCTTGCTGTCCACCATGGTCAATACACTGACTGATTGATTCTCTGATTAATCATTCAGTCATTCAGTAATTATTTACTGAATTCCTAATTACCGTACCTGATGTTACATGATAGGGACAAGAGATGAACAGGAAACAGTTCTTAACTTTAAAGAGTTTGCACTTCAGTGAGGAGTACATACAAGTAGGCAGGCAAGAAATAGAAATAATATGAAATCAAGTTCCAAAGGGCCTGAGATGAGATGAAGAATTCAGAGAAAGCTTTCTGAGGAAGTGGCATTTAATCTTTTATTAGAAGGTCCATTAGGAGATTAGGAAATGAATGTGGTGGTGGGTATGAGGGTTGCTGAGAAGCTGTGATAGCTTTATAGAGAGAAAATATGGCATGGGCAAAGCAGGAAGGCCAAGGAGAGCATGGCATCATTGCAAATGGTAAGGGGGCTGAAAAAATTGTAGGGTAGTTCATTGAAGGGATTACTAGGAATTAATATGAGTTTGCAATGAACAAATCAAATCAAATTATTAGATTTCTTTCTTTTGTTCCTTTTTCTTTGCATTAAAAAAGTTTTTTTTCCCCTTTGAACATTTTCTACCTACTGCTCTAAATGGATAAGAATAATACAATTGATATACTATTTTGGGAGTTCAACAAGGCAATTGACACTAAACTTCTATTGGCACTCTTGTGGACCTAAGTTTTGTTAACTTTATCAAAACGGTGTTTCTAGTTTTTCAAATGAAGGCCCTGTCTTTATTCCTGTGTAGTTGAGTCTTTTTATCCAAAATTTGGATAGAGTTTCATTCAGAGAATTTCTTTACCAGGTTTAGGAATGATATAAAATGTATCAAATGATAGAATTTGGGTCTATAAGATTTTAGGGTAGAATTATGAATAAAGTATGTCAAGATAAATTCTGAAAAGAAGAAAAAAATTCTTACTATAGAGATAATACATATTCTTGTAAAAAAAACAGAGCTATATGAAAAGTTATATGCCAGGTGTTATTTAAAGATATATTATGTACAATATTTTATATAGCTGTATATATACACACATATATATTTGATTACATGAAACAATCCATTTTAAAACTTGATGTATATACTGCTAATCATTTTCTATGTCTTTACATATCCACAAACATACTTTATAACATGAGATAATATTATATTGTTTTCCCTTAATTTTTATCACCTTTTCATATTAAAAACATGTATCTCAACATACGAGAATGTTCTCTCATAAATGACAACAAATATATAATATTAATACAAGGTGTTAATAATTGGGTGGATTGGGGGAAAACACACCAAATGTGACTTATAGTGAGTATTACTATTTTGATGATGCTCTTTCATAATTTGTAGCAAATATTTCACAACAATGCAAGATGTTAATAGTGGGGAGATGTATACGCACCTTGTATGATGGTGTGCATATTTGTTTTGTAAATTCACAATGTTTACTAGACACTTATTGCTTATTTATGTTCACATATGAATGATATATTTCAATAAAATTTTATTTTAAAAAATGTGTATTTCAGTCAACATGATGATGGCTATGTAGTAATCCATTAGGCAGCTATACCATAATTTAATTAAAAATCCCCCCCAATGAATATTTAGTAGTTTGACATTATAAATAATGTTTTTATAAACATCAATGTATATTCATCTCTATGTATTTGTCTATATATTTCTGGAATGAAAATTCAGGGTCAAAGGATAAACACCTTCAAAATGTGAGATATGTTGCCAGATCAACAAGATGAAATTTTTTGAACAGGCATACCTACAAGACTGTGCACAAGGACAGCTGGTTGAGGAAGCACTATTTTTTTTAGAAAAACTAGAGGATTATAGATGATATTATTCCAGTAATGCGATGTGGTTGCCTAAATAGTTTGCTATTTCACAGCTGGTGTCAGAAGGGGCATTTTTATTTATTATAATGACTGAGGAACAATGCAAGCATTTAGTAGGTGAGAGCAACAATACTACATTTCCCACCCTGCAGAGGATAGTCCAGCACAGTGAAGAACTGTTCCACTACAAATGCAGCTAGCACCGCCTCTGTTGCAATCATAGATCATGTTAACAGAATAGTGTCAAGGCATGGAGGGAATAAAATAAATATATTAACTGAAATATATTAGCAATAATATTTTTTAAACATTTTATTTTATGATTCACAATTTAAGATATGAATTGGGCATGGCAAATAAGTGTCTTCATATTTACCAACTCTGATGAATGTTATAGACAGCCTCAAATGTACTATTGAAAGAACGTAGAAACGATGTCTTGGCTTGGAATGCCCTAATCATTTAGTGAAGCCAGTTGAGTTTGTTAGTCAGTGGAATGACAGCATTTATGACAAGTATTTGCCATCACCAACAGTCTTAACTGTACTCTTTTGGTAAAAATGACCAGAATTCAAAATCTTCTTGTCTTTTTATGCATATACTCCTTTTTGTCAAAATGTCTCTCAAAGAAAAGCTTTCAAAATGGAGCACCGTGATTTTTATGCCTTTATTAATACTCCACTATGTAATTTTAATTAAAAAGTTTTCATGAAGGTGAAAGAAATAGATGATGCATTTAAATTTGCCTTGTATGCACGACTGTCATAACCTACACCTAAAGATATCCCAAAAAGTTTGTTTGAAGCCCCTATCTACCTGAAAATTCTCTTGCATTTCCAACTCACACCTCCACTGTCTTTCTCTTCCTTCTGGCTTGGAATTTCCCATTAAGGTTTTTGGACATCAGGAAAGTGATACCCAAAGCAATAGGTCTTCAATGAGTATCTCTTAGTTTTCTTCCATTGGTACATAGTCATGAATGAGTTTATCAGATTAGCTAATTGCTGCAGTAGGAAGTTCACATACTCTCAGGAGATGAGATTCAGGAAGGAACATGTACAAGTAGAGGACGGTGGATATTTTTTTTAATTCATTTTTTTATTTTTAAAGAAGCTTCAGATTATATAAATGTTACATGAAAAATATAAGGGATTCCCATAGGCCCCACTCCCTCTCCCTCCCACACTTTGCCACACTAACAACATCCTTCATTAGTGTGGTACGATTGTTACAAATGAACACACATTGAAAAATTGCACTAATCATGGACTATAGTTTATTGTTTACACTCTATCCCGCACAATTTTGTATGTTATGACAAAATGTACAATGGTTTGTACAAGTGGTAGATACTTAAGGAAGAAATAAGGGAATAAAAATGAAAAAGTAAACCAGCCATAAATTCTGCTTCCCTTTGGGACCAAAGGAAGTCCCAAGGCTAGGGAGAAGAAGGCAAATTATAATGGAACACTGAATCTAGACTTTGGGAAGACTGAAATGCTGGGAAACAAAGCAGTCAAACCTTTTTTTCTGGTTATGACTAAGAATAGAATAAGGCTCATGGAAAATTATTCAGACTTGCTCATGACATTTTTGAACAGGAGTTGCTACCATAATTATGCTTTTGAATCCTATAATATCCTGTAAATGCTGTTACACACTAGGACCAAATTGGGTATTCATTTCCTGATTAGTATCATTCTGTGGTGCTGCTAGTGGGAGAGGCTTCACAAAGCTTTGCTTTGGGATGCCTGAAGATAGCCAGTATTTGCTTCTTTTTCATGAGAGGACTTAAAGACCAAAAACATGTCCTTGGAGGGGTGAATTTGGCTGTGGATTGACACCTGTTCTAAGTATTTCTGTTGATACTTCAATAGATAGGTGTAAATGCCTGATGTACAATAAAATTGTTCAGAATTTCCTGGTATTTAAACTTGAAAACGAATGACTAAGTGTCTTTTTTTAAAAAAAACTCAGTATCCTGGCAAGATAAAAGATCATAGTCTGTTTGACTTTGCAAGTCATTCTCCAAGATAAAACATATCTTTGGTAGCACTGCAAGGTTGAGTGGACAAACAAAACAAGTTTAAAATTGTAGATGTTTATTCTAAATTGTTCATAAGTAACAGGAAACTGCAGGATGATATTTAACTACACTGTAGGTAGTAGGTAATTTGCATTTGTAATATCAGCATAATGAGTTTAAGATGTGCATTGATCCCATTTCCTTTTATATGGAAAGCAACAAAGCATGTTAATGGGTAACCTAAAAGCATATAAATCAGGGAAAAATACAAAATGCCATAAAATATAGAGCTGTTGTAGTACTTGAGCCTTACAGAGACATCTCTTCCAAGGTTTCCACAATGGCTATGGCAATTAATACCTAATGTAATTACTGTAGGTAGAGAAATTTGGACCTCCTATTTTCAAATTTCCATGAGATACAGTTGATAACTTGTTCCAGAAAGATACCACACAGTAAAATTTTTATATTTGATAGGACCTTAATTAAAAATAGCAAGCTTTTTCATAGTCACCTTAGTTTTCCTGTCTCAGAAATAACCAGTAGATTTGGCCATGCTAGATTCTCTTTGGTTTTTAGTTGTTGCTCATTAATTGAATTTTTCACATAGTCATAACTCAGATATTTAAAGGGCCCTTTTAGCACAGATAGGCATGTGGGAGCTTACTCATTTATATCAGCTTTGAGAGAAATATACTCCATTATTTCAAAGTATTCTTATTTTATGGTTTTGTTTTTCTCCACAGTTGCCAATTATTTTAAGAAGAGAAAAATAGATGCATGGGAATTTGAGGATACATGTTCTACTTCAAACAGAGAGAGTCAATGTAAGACATTAACATCATATTTCTGCTCATAAATATTATTATTCAATTAAATGACTTTGAATCTTCAGGCTACAGTTGTAAGGACAACTGAGTTTAGTAACTTACTAGTTGATCTCTTGCATCTTCACCATTCCCTCTCCCCAAAACAAAAACAGCTAAAACTTGTAAAATATAAAAATTAGGGAAGTGTTAAAAAGGTACTCAATCCATCTATTAATCAGAGCAATGCCAATTTAAAAATAATTGTATCCTTTTAGTAAGTAAAATTTAAGGGTCAGATAATATGGTAAAGATAAGGGAAATGGCCTTGCTGGTAGGAGCATGAGTTACTATCAGCACTGTGGAGAAAAAATTGGCAGAATCTGTTAGAGCTGAAGAAAAACTTATGCCTTTATTCATTGATTCTAATAGATATTTAGAGAAAATATCTACTCTAGAAAAATTCTTCCAAATGTACAGAGGAAAGATTGCTATAATATTCTTGCAATGTAAGTAAAATGAAACAACCTACTACTGTACCTTAGTAGATGGATTAAGTCAGCCAAAGGGGTGCTGATGCAAAGTGCCAGCAATGTTGGCATTTATACTATAAAGGGTATTTATTTGGGGTAGAAGCTTACAGTCACAAGGCCATAAAGCATTAGTTACTTCCCTCACCGAAGTCTGTTGCCAGGTGTTCGAGGACTCTGCAGGGGTTTAGCCTTCTTCTTCCTCTTAAGGCTCCATATTCTCAGATTCTTCCAATCTCAGCTGCAGGCCGGGATAAGGTTTCTCTCTCTCTGGAGCTCCTCTCTTTCCAGGCTCAGCTGCTTGTTCTCTCACAAAGCCAGCTGTAAACTATCAGGCAAACAGCTTGGCTCTCTCTCCAGGGCTCCAGTACCAAAACTAAGCTCTCTCATCTGCCCTGTCATTTTCTGTGTGAGTATCCTTCCACCAAGGGGACAGGGACTCAGTGTCCTACTGATATGGCCGAATCATATTTTTAATTTAATTTTTTAATTTAATCAAGTAAAAGTGAACCTCTGAATTTAATGCAATCAAAGGGTATCATGCCCAGAGGAACAGATATGTTTTCAAACATAATATTTCATTTTGGAATTCATCAATAATATCAAACTGCCACAGTAGGGGAATGAATAAATATATAGATTTAATTGATAAAATGGAATGCTGCATATCAATTAAAATGAATCAATAAGAGCGTCATGTATCAAATAACATATCTAAAAAATCAATTTGATAAAAAAGCAAGTCACAAAAGGATATTTTACAGTATGATATTGTGCATGTAAATTTAAAAATTACATAAATGATAATATATATTTTTACATATATTAAAAGAAAATATATTCTTGGAATTGATACACACCAACATCAGGATAACTGTGGGATGGGAGGGAGAAGGAATAGGGAGTGGCATCTTAGTTATATCTGTACTATTTTATTTCTTTACAAAGAAAGATCTGAAACAAGTAGAGCAAAATATTAACATTTGATAAATATGAGTTTTGGACACAACAGTATCTATCATCTTATTTTCTGTGCTGTTGTATGTCTTTCAAATATTTCATGCTTAAAATTTTAACATTAAATGTAAGTTAATGTATTTCCCACATATTTAATAATTATACCGATACTATTTTTAAGCAAAGAATCTTTGCATATTTATTCTGTGACAGGTGCTGTTCTTGGTGCTTTAATATGTATTAATTCATATTTGTTCTGCATGGTAACTTTGTTAGGTATATACTATTGTGGGATAATTTTATAGCTGAGGGAAAGAAAGCACAGAGCAGGATTAGAGATTTTGGCCTAGTATTTGTGTTCTTAACCATACCTCTATTATCTCTCAAATTTAATAAATTATTATAGATCATATGACAAAATACAGCATATATATTTATATATATATACTTATGTCTGTCTATCTATCTATCAATCAATCTATCTATCTACCTCTACCCATCTATCATCATTGATCTCTCAATCCAGGGAGTCTACATCCTGTGTCCTGTTATATTTTTACATAATAATATATTTTTAACATTTCTATAAAATAATTAGGAGTAAGAGCAGAAAATAACAAGAAACAAGGACCAAGGAAGTGAGGTCTAATTTCTAACCCCATCTCCACCGGTGTCTTGCTGAATGATTTGTGGCAAATCCTTTCAATATTCCAAGCATTGACTTCTCTACCTTAAAACACAATTGATATTAAACCTGTCTACCTCAAAGGACTGCCATGAAGCTCAAACTATGGGACATATTTGAAAACAAATTGAACGATACAGAATTATTTAGAATGTTATCGTATAGAATGTCATTTGTTTTTCATACAAAATCTGAGAAGACCATCACTGTACTGAAATGTCCTAAACATGTACCCTCCTGTGTATGAATCAAGATTATTTAATAAATATAACTTATGAAGTTCTTTTATGGATTTTTGTAGGTCAGAGATCAACCTCAATGGATTTGTCCTCAAACTCTACAGAGCTGAGCTCGTTTCTAACCTTATGCTCTAAACCTTCCTTCACTGTATTCAACAGATGCCAGAGTTTCTTTCTTGAAGATAAGATGTGAGGTCCAGCTCCTGCTGAGCAGAGTCAGGGTGGCTGTCAGAAAACGTAACTATTTTGTATTGATCTCTTTTCTGTGAATGAAATCCAGTATTAACTAGGAGTCAATTATTTCAGGAATTAAATTGAAGTTGAAATCATTGGGAATTATAGTGCAATTTAAAGAAATTGTGCTAGTCCAAATCAGACAATGGCATATTTTGGCCTCACAAAGGAAAGAGTGATGGGTCTATGTGATAATACATATGAATCTACAATGGGCAAAACCTTATAAAATGTGCTGGGGTGACTACATTTAGTAACTGCCCTCAAGCTTACTTGAGTAACTGCCTGAATTTTTTTTTTTTTAATTTAATTCCCCTCCCCTCCCCCGGTTGTCTGTTTTCTGTGTCTTTTTGCTGCGTCTTGTTTCTTTGTCTGCTTCTGTTGTCGTCAGCGGCACGGCAAGTGTGGGTGGCGCCATTCCTCGGCAGGCTGCTCCCTCCTTCGTGCTGGGCGGCTCTCCTTAGGGTGCACTCCTTGCGCGTGGGGCTCCCCTACGCGGGGGACACCCCTGCATGGCAGGGCACTCCTTGCGCGCATCAGCACTGCCCATGGGCCAGCTCCACACGGGTCAAGGAGGCCCAGGGCTTGAACCGCGGACCTCCCATATGGTAGACGGACGCCCTAACCACTGGGCCAAATTCCATTTCCCTAACTGCCTGAGTTTTTAACCTTCCACCATCATTTCCTCTTTTTGCTTTTAACCTCTTTCCTACATTTGACAAATTTTTAGAATCCCTTAATTTTATTCTTTGACTTTGACCTCCTCTATCTCTTGTCTTATCTCATGCGCGATAGTAATGTTCTAAGGATGCTCTTTCACAGTTTGTAACAATTGTTTCACACAATGTAAGGTGTTGATGATGGGGTGACATATGGGAGCCCTGTATGATGATATGCCTTGTAAGTTCACACCTTTTACTATACACTTATTGTTTATGGATGTTCATATATGAATGATAAACTTCAATATAAAAAAGTTAGAAAAATAGCTCACTCTACTTTCCATTTGGAGTTTTCAAAGCCCTATGGGGATGTTTGCCATGCAACAGTTTTAAATTTTGAAGCATGGCAATTCCCTTGCACTTCATAGACTTGTAGAAACCACCGCAACTTAAAAATCAAGTGAGGAGTCCATGTTTAAAAGATCTCTTGTGATTAAAATAAAATATATAAGAAAGTAACTATAATAGTGCCAGAGGGAAAAAATATAAGAAAGTAACTACAATAATGATCATAATAAAATAAAAAATTTAAGAAAGTAACTATAATAATGTCAGAGAGCAGCATAGCTGGAATGAGAACCTATTACAGTAGCAACTACTAGGTAAATAGGAGTTATGAAAGGATATGAAGAAAAGTAATGTTATTATAGGAAAAAATAATTAAGAAATAAGATAAACTTGGGGTGTGCATATTGAGATTGAATTTACAACAGAGAAACTCTGACTGCACTAGATTTCAAGTTACTTTGAGGTACAGTTTGGGCTTGAAGCTAAGGTGATACTTCTGAGTATCAAACCATAGTACAAGTTTGGAGAAAAAAGTCTCAAGCATAGAAATGGGTCTGTTAATTAGAATAGAGAGACACGGTAATTTTTGGCATATGCAACTAACTTGATGGATAAGATGTGACTTTATTTGAATCCTACCATATGTGCATATAGTTTTTATTCTAAGATACCCTAATAAAAGTACCTCTTAAAATGTATTATAACATATTCTAGAGCATAGATTTTTTCCTTGAATATTTGCTTATGAGAGCTATTTCAAATAAAAAATCAGAACAATACCCTTGTCTTTTATGTACTGTATAGAAAGATACCCCAGACTTATCAGCATTTCCTAGGGAGTCAGCAAAAACAGATAGAAGAATGAATGGATAGATGGAGAAATGGATGCTGGATGGATGGGTGGATGGAAGGAAAATAGATACATTTCTGTATCCCTTATCAGGTTTACTAAATTGGAAACACTAGAAATGGAGTCCTCAGTTAAATTTACATAAAAGCTCCCCAGGTGATTCCAATACTCAGTCAGATTATATTGTACATTGTAGCACTGTGGAGACTGTCTGGGAATCATATTGCATGCAAAAAGAAAAGTAGAGAATTGAGATGTCCAGGAGCTTATTCCTGGAGAAATGACCTTCCCTTTGCCCAATGGTGGCAGTATTGAGGTCTCAGGAGAAACTCCAATGCAAACTGCACTGGCAGTCTTTGGCTACAAGTTGAGCTAAAGTCCTTGGTTTTAATGAGAGTTTCACCAGTGGCCTCTGAAAGGTGTTTGAGGACAGTGTTCTGTAGTCGTTTAAAAGGATTGGAAGTGGAGATCACAGGACTGGCCCAATAAAAGGATAATACAGGGGTTCTTATCCTTTTTTGTTTCACAGACCCCTTTGCCAGTCAGGTGAAAACCACGAACCCCTTACTAAGTACACACTATACTATGTATTATTTAATAAATATATCATACCACACCAACATGTCTCCACAAGGATAATGTTTGTTTTTTATTTAAATTCAAGCTTAGTGACCCCTTGTTAAGAACCTCTAGGATAATAAGAGTGTGACCAAGGATCTAGGATTGAAACTCAAGTTCCAGGAGGTGATCTTTCCAAATGTTAATGGTGTGCACTCCAGCCCTGACATAGCATTTAAATATCTGAAGACAGGTGAGAACTATGATCCTGCCCTGTCCTCCATGACAGTCTCACATTTTAACCAGGTGGGACTTTTTGTCTCTTTCTTGCTTCTGATGTCACAAATAAAACATCTCTTCTGATTGGCTGTCCCTGGTGTGTTTTTACCTGAGACTTGCTGTTCTTACGGTCTGTTCTATTTACCTCAAGTTTATCTTCACAATACAAAAATGTCCCCACATGTAATACAAAATTATCACCTTTCCATATACTACAGCATGACTGCTCACCTCCTGTTAAGAATTTTAAGAATGTAGGCATGCAAAAATGGCCAACTGAATTCCTAAGTCCGACTGACTACTACAAGAGCAATCAAAACAGAAGTCCTGGGCAGCTGATGTGGCTCAGTGGGTGAGCGCCAGCTTCCCACATATGACATCCCAGTTTCAATCCCCAGCCCCGGTACCTCAAAACAAACAAAAAACCAGAAATACTCATTTCATTTTCCTGAACAATGTGTGATATTTTAACCAGTGTGGTGCAGTGGAAGGAATGTATCATGTCAGACCAGATAGACCTAATTTTAAATTCTCCCTCCCCCATTGATTTCTAATTGTGTGTCAAGTTATTAGAAAGTCTCTGAACCTCAATTGTAAATTGGGGTTATACTTATTTTTAGGGCTGTTGTTAGAATGAAATGGGATAGCAACGTAAAGTGTTTAACATGTAGGCACCACTCAATAACTATTAAATTCCTGTTCTCCTTCTACCTAAATTTGTAGACATCAGAGAAATTTATTTTTTCTTTTCTCTTTAATGGGTTCCCAAGGTGTGGTATTCTATATTTCGTATCAGAGACAAATAACGAGGGTGACATGGGCATCTAGGGGTTCCATTTATGGGTGTTAACTGTCAATTATTGTAGCTATATACATTTCAGTGTGAGAGTTCATGGTTCTCTTCAGATTCTGAAATGATCTATGATCTATGTACAGACTAAAAAAATTAGAAATCATGGTTTTATCTGCCTGATAAACCATATTAATTTCCCCCTGAGTTGGAAAACCTCTTTTTGTGAGTTATTGTGACTCTGCCTTCACATTTTTGTGAGCGTATTTTCTCAGGACACATCTCACATATATAGTAGATTTGAGTTCAAATAAGATAATGTATATGAAATAGTAGTTTAAGCTGTAAAACTATGTAAATGAAAGATGTTAATATTAACAGCAATCTGTACTGTTGCCTTTGTGGCTGAGGGATCTCTCCTCCTGATTTGTTATGATAAAAATTATCATAACGATTACAACATTAATCACAATTACATTGCAACCTTATCACAATGCTCACAGCTGAGCTACTTAATTGAAAACCTGAGGAAACCTAATTGTGTTGGTTTATAATTTTTCTTTTGTACTACTTGTAATCTCCTATGAATTACGACCCATAATTTTTTTTTAATGCTTGAAGAAATCTTTGATGGCATCTAATTCAACCCTTTTGTTTTATAGATGAGTGAACTGAGACCTAGTGGAGGAAAGAGATTTGCTCATAATCATACAGCTAGTTTATTGAAAATTAAGACAAGAGAATGTAATTAGATTGTTTCCTGCACTCCTTGGCTAAAATAGTTAAGCATTAATTTGAATGATCTTTCCAATTTTTTTAAAGGGTAAAGAAGATACAGTTTAAAATATTTGCCGTATTAGACAAGGAAGAGAGATGATATCATCAAGGGAAGAAAATTATTTGTTTTTGTGGAGTAACTTCCCTTAAAGATTTTACATATATTAAAATATATTTAATATATTAAAATTATATTTCAGGGAAACGGACTTTGGCCCAGTGGTTAGGGCGTCCGTCTACCATATGGGAGGTCCGTGGTTCAAGCCCCGGGCCTCCTTGACCCGTGTGGAGCTGGCCATGCGCAGTGCTGATGCGCGCAAGGAGTGCCGTGCCACGCAAGGGTGTCCCCCGCGTGGGGGAGCCCCACGCGCAAGGAGTTCGCCCGTGAGGAAAAGCCGCCCAGCGTGAAAAGAAAGAGCAGCCTGCCCAGGAATGGTGCCGCCCACACTTCCCGTGCCGCTGATGACAACAGAAGCGGACAAGAAACAAGACGCAGCAAATAGACACCAAGAACAGACAACCAGGGGAGGGGGGGGAAATTAAATAAATAAATAAATCTTTAAAAAAGAAAAAAAAATTATATTTCAGTAGGGATGTTTTCTCCAGAATGTAGTGACTTACACCTCAGACACCAGTGTTCTAGTCAAGGTGCTTTGGTAATTAGGGCCTCACCTAGACCAGCTTAAATCAAAGGCTATGCTGAAGAATATAGAAAAATGTATCTCAATCAGGCCCCATGGGAGCTGATCCTTGAGAACCTGGGATCGTTCAGGGCCAAGGCTTTTTGTCATATGTCTGTTCTTTTCCTATAACCATGGAACGTGCACATTTTAGTTTCTTCTCATTGTACACAGTAAAAACAGAAGGCCTGAAATCTGACCTTATATGCACTTTTAGTTCAAGTATCCACACTACTGTTGTGCTGGGGTCTCTGCTGTTCCCTTTGGAAGAGAGAGAATCGAAACATTGGGGAAGTAATTGATTAGGCCCTCAGTTGCAGGGTCCAACTCTGTTCCTTCATATCTAGACATGAATAATTATTTTTCTCATCCAGTACCACCTTTTTAGTAGAAGTAATATTGTATTTAGTTACCAGAGAAGAGGGCACTGTCTCTGGCAGGCAACTTAAAACTAATTTATAAGACCAGATAATGAATGTTTCTGAAATTTCTAGGGTACTATTTTTTTTTCCCCAGAATGATATTTTGAGACATTCATTTTGATACATGTCTGGTATAGGAAAGCTTATTTTAAATAGCCATGGTCCTATATAATCTAGGATGTATGGCTGCTATATTTCTAGGATCAGGAAAATATGTAAGGACGTGTTTCTTCTGGGAGAAGCAAAGTTTCTGGGGCATTCTAATCATCCGTGGGGGAGTCTAGCACATGTTTTTTCTGGATTCATATGGAACCACATGAACCACTTGGTATCCACCACTCCAGGTGAAGGTTTTTGGATTCCCTTTTAGTTGTTGTCACCATATCCTGTCTGGAATGCTGCCCTAAAGCTTGAGGGCATAGTATTTCAATGGTGACAAAGTACCCTGGGAAGTTTGCATTATTCAACATGAGATATTTTCAAAGAAGTTGAACATCCTCTGGTGTTTTATAAGGTTTATATGATGTCTTTTTTTAAAAAAATCAATTTGGATAACTTCTTCATAAATACCATCCATCAGCACATATTTCTGAGCCCTTACCATATCCTAAAATAGGATGCAGATAATTCTGAAACTCTTGAACATTAATTAAACATAGAAAAATCATAATAATCCAGTATATACTGGACCTTTTTTTTACTATTTTAAAGGATTGATTAGAGTCATCCAAATCTCTATTATAATCTTAAGCTTCCAGAATTTATTCTCTCTTTTTTAACTTGGCTAAGAGAGGGAGACATAAAAGAGATTTAAAAAATTTAAAAAGTAACAAGCAAAACAGTTATCTTACCATGTGGTTTATATCTGTTAGCAAGAATAAATAATAGTGCTTCATTCTGTTGTAGAGATTGATGACTAGGAAGCTAAGGCAAGGAACTTTTTATTCATAATGGAAAGGTTAGGAAGGAGCAATGATATATTTCAAGGAAGTAGTTGAGGTTTTTAAGAGAGCAAAGGGAAAAAATCATTTTGGCCACAGAATCTAATATGAAAATATGTTTAAGCTCACCCAGGAAGGGCAAGGAGGGCCTAAAGATTTGACTTTATTATTGAAAAGAGCAAAGAGTGGATTTTAAAATATACTATGAAAAAAGAAACATGAAATTTTGAGTCAAACAATGCAGAAAGTGATTGACATGGGGTCAGAGAAGATTCTCAGATTCTAAGCAGGGAGAAATAGATGATAAAATATCAATGTCCATTGAAATACAGCCTTTTTACAAATATTTGTTGAGTGTCTTTAAGAGGTCAGCATTATAACAAACAACAGAGTGAAGTTAAAAAGGAAATTAAATGGGGATCTTTCCTCAATTTGCTTGTAGTTTAATGGGAAGCAGAAGACAGTCACAGAACTGGAATAAATGACTGAACGTGCAAGTACATAAGAAAAGTTCAAAATGCTATGGAAATTCAGGAAAAAAACTTCAAAATGGTGGATGTCCTAGTTTGCTAAGGCTGCTGAAAGCAATGTATTAGAAATGGTTTGGATTTTAACAGTGGGAATGTATTAGCTTACAAATTTACAGATCTGAGGCTGTGAAAATGTCCAAATCAAGGCATCATCAAGACTATACCTTCCTCCTGATGACCATCTGCCGGAGATCCTAGACTCCTCTGTCACATGACAAGGCAAATGTAATGTCTGCTGGTCTCTCCCTTGTCTATCAGGTTTTGTTGCTTTCAGTTTCTTGCTTCTATGGCTTTTTCTTTTCCTCTAAATGTATTTCTCTTATTAAGAACTCCAGTAAGAGAACTAAGACCACCTTGAAAGAGGTGGCTCATATTTTAGCTTAAGATCCTACTCACTAACAGATTCTACTTACACAGCCACAGGAATGGGTTTACTCTAAGAACATACTTCTCTGTGGTCCATACAGCTTCAAGCCATCACACTAGATCAAAGACTTTTTATGGAGGAGGTAATATTAGACTTGAGTCTTAAAGATGGTGATGAGTTGGGCAGAGAGGAAGAATTAGTGGTGGGAGAGTATAGTAGAAAACATACCCAGAGTCACACAGAAACACCCAAACTCTCTCTCTCTCTCTCTCTCTCTCTCTCTCTCTCTCACACACACACACACACACACAATCACACCTATCTGTATGTAGAATGGATAGTTGATATGTTTGAGGGAAGAAACTACCTTGTTCATATTTTCCTCATTTTATCCTGATACACAATATTGGCTAAAAGACTATTGATTGTTGCTCAGATGGATACCAAGGCCAAGGGAGAATGAAGTAATGTGACCAACATTTCTTAAAGAAAGGAAAATAAGGAAAATAACTACTTCAGTGCCTTTTATGTGCTAAAATTTGTACATACTTTGCAGGGGAAATTTTACATTTGAAAAGAAAACTAATAGTAATAGCTTTTTTCCCCTCTGAAGGGTGATGCAGCTCATATCATTGGGGAAAAGTATCTGCATCCTTTTCACTTCAGGATATAATGGGAGAAAGAAAAAGGACAATGGGATGTATAGCTTCTACAGATTTTCTGGGCTACTTAAGTATGAGACTTAAAATAGATATACTTATGTTTAGAAAATCACATAAATAAGTCTTTAGAGATAAAAACAAGCTTGCCAGGAAGAGGGCTTAAGAAACAAAAAATCAGGAAACATGTTTTGAGCTGACACCTGTGGAAAAAATGTTGCTGAACCTGATGTGGGCTATGGGTGGGAGGCTCTTCGTCTCTTCGGAAATAACCTAAGCTGTCTGTGACTTGTGGGTGTGGGATGGTGAGAGGCTGCAGTCCTGCCCTTGGTGACCATGGCAACGACTCCAGTCCCGGGAAACAGTTTAGCAATGCAAACTCTATAAACTTTAAATATTCAGGGAAAATGCAAGCCAAATGTGCTAAAAGCTTATCAAGAATATATAAAGTCCATGCTAAAAACTTACCTAGCATGTGGAAGATACATGCTGATTCAAACCTATTGAGCACTGAAACAAAGAACTATTTGGCCGTTACTCTCTGTATAAAAGGAACTCAAAATTCTTATTCAGGGCTCGGGTTTGAAACAGAAAACTCCCGAGTCTGGCCATCCATCAATAAATCATTTTTTTCTTTTTTCCTTCTCAAAATCACTACTGAGTCCTGGCCTTTCTATATACAAATAATTGAACCTCTCTCATCTTCTACAACAAACCGATCAGTGGGTGGAGACCACTGAAGGACTTAACAGAGAGTTCGTAATAGAGTGATCTAATATTCAGGTTTAATATTGTATATTATTAGACTGCAATCCTCTTCCTTGATTCAAAATTTTAACACAGTCTCCTCACATATGCCTTGCTTGAAAGATTAGGTAAAATCTAGAAAATAATGTTGTGTTTCCTAGAGTCAGACAGAAGAGAGCAAAGAACAACTTTGGGAGAAGACTTGAAATAAGGAAGTGAAGAGGTGCAACAACAGGGAGCCAGAAGTAGTCATGAGGAACTAAATCCCTAGGAATTCACAAAAATTACAAAATTGTGGGTTAGTGAGTGAGAGCAATTTCATTTAAATTTCAAAGGAGAGCGAGAACATGATCCCAGTTTCATGTACTTATCTCATTTAATACATGTGGTAAAGATAGAGTTTCATTTCCCAGGTTTCCTAAGTCTCAGTTTAGCCTTTCCATTATACTAATAGAAGAAGGTGATGGAAAAGAATCTGGAAATTCTTAGGGATTTGGGAGACATTATGTGTAGGTGAAGAGGACTGTCCTTTCTTGAGATTTCCTGGTCTACATTCAATACTGTACTAAAATAGAGGGTAATGAGAGTGATGTAGAGAATTTAAAAATAAAAATAAAGCTGACTGAAAGTTGTTCTGTTGTCATTATTATCATGTACCAATAAATTTAAACAATGCCCCAAAATAATCTTCCCTGCTGTGCCTAACTTTCCCAGCACCGCAGCCTTGGTGTTCCATTGAAGATGTCCATGTAGGAATATATACTGCACTCCCTTGTTTGCAAGAGTAAGTTCAAGTCATGAAGTAAATTCTATGTGAAGCTAGATGGCTAGGATCCATGCCTGGCATAGTGTCCCACTCAGAAGAATCAGACTGTATCACATAGTGGCAACCTCCCTGTTAAGTATTTCAATTGTTCCTTTTGAGGTTGACTGCATCTGTTTGCCTATAGCCTACTCCATTCTATTACACATCTGTCCTTACATTTTCTTCCAGTCTCATACTTAAATTATACTTCAGAATCAGAATTTGCCTAAGCTCCCCATTATTCTAAAATTCAAACTCCATGTGAGCAGAGACAGTGTACACTTTGCTTTTTCTCTTTTCTTTTTTTGTAAATTTTGTATGGAGTAGAAATTACATACAGCGAAATGAACAGATCTTAGCCTGTCCCTCAACCATCATATTTATGAGACTTTGGTTATTTATTTACTTCTTTTTGAAAAGTTCTTTTTATCTTAAAAGAAGCTTTAGATTATATAAAAATTATATAAAAAAATATAAGGAATACTCATACACCCAGACTTTAGTTTTCTTTTTGAGTTCTAGCTGCCCTCTATAACTCTGTTAATTAAGGGAATTCCTTGGGGAGGAAAAGCATATAAACATGCATCTCTTATTTTCATTGAAGATTTGATCTTCTCTCATTTCTTTCTGCTTTTGATCACTCTCTCATGCTTTCAAATAACTTCATATAATTTTCTTATCTCCAGAATTTACCATTGCTATTGTTAAGGTGGTTAGTTCAATATATGCTAATCCACCATTAACTGAGACTGGAACATATACTCAGATGCTTTTACAGTTCCTTCAATATTTTACATATTTAATATATATTTTTGGAATTAAGTGGAAATTAACACTATTAAAGAAAGAAGTCTAATGCTTTGAAAAGCAGAGCAAAACTTACACTAAACTTTTTTGTTACAGAACTAAACTAGCATAATTCTTTTTACCTTATATTAGTTCTTTCTTGTTGTATAACAGATTACCCTGAAATTTAGCAGCTTAAACAGCAAATGTATTATTTCAAAGTTTCTATTGGTCAGAAATCTAGGCAAATCTCTCACGAGGGTGTAGTCAAGGTGCTGGCTAAGGTTGCTCTTTGATATGAAGCCTCAGTGGGAGAATAATCTTCAAGCTAGCTCACACTGTAGTGGTTGGCAGGATTTCTGTTCCTTGAAGGATGCTGAACTGAGGTCTGTATTTCCTCACTGGCCATTTAACAGAATCCTTACCTTGTAGATCTCGCCATAGGACAGTGTTTAGTTTCCCACAGCTAAGACACCATATAATGGTTATAATGAGTTAGCTTAAAAACACGGCTCACGGTTTCAGAGTCTAGAAGGCTAACTTCCTCTCTAGGCTTGTATCTTCTGGCTGGCTATCAAGTTTTGGAGTCCCCAGACTTTTCCATCACCTGACAATGCATTTGGTGGCACCTTGTCCTTTTTCCTCAGGGTTCAATTGACTTCCAGCTTCTGGCTGCTCTCTGTGGCTTTTCTCTCTGACTTTTATTCTGCTATAAAAGACTCCAGTAATCTGGACTGAAACCCAACCTGACTCAGTAGGGTCATACCTTAACTGAAGTAACCTCTTTCATAGATTACATTTATAATGGCCCCATACTTACCAGACTGTGGACCAAGACTAGGAACATGACCAAACTGGAATACACAGGTCAATCCACCACAATACACTCTCTGACCCCAAAATACATGTTCTTCCCACATGCGAAATGCATTCATTCCATCACAATATCCTCAAAGCTTTAAGCCATTTAGAACAATGCTGAGTCCAAAGGGTGGTCCATCCTATGGCAAACTTTCTCTGTCAGTGGTCCTGTGAAACCTAGAAAATGGGTTATATGCTTCCAGTGTGAAATGAATTGGCAGCCATAGCATTAACATTGCCATTCCAGAAGGGACAAATAAGAAGAAAAACAGGAGTCAGAATCACAGGACCCAAACAAGCATGAAACCCAGCAGGCCAAACTCCATTAGATTTCAAGGTATAAGAGTCATCTATCAATTGATGTTTTGTCTTCCAGACTTGATGGAGAAGCAGCCCTACCCCTCCAAATGTTTGTGTAACAACAATGCTCCCTCAGGAACACTGGGTCACAGGCCTATCATCTCTGAGCTTTGGGGTTGCAGCACTCTCTCAGAACAATGGGATACAAAGCCCTCCAAAGTACCAGGGCAGATGGCCTGTCCCCTCTAAGCACTTGGGCAGACCTGCCCTTTCTAAACATGCTCACTCTCTTGGCCCACTCTCTTGGCCAAGGGATATCTTTTCAGTCTAGACTTTTGCTTCTATGTTTCTTCCCTTGAAATCATTCATTCAATTCTTGACTTCTCTGTCCCTTTCAGTATAGCCTGGCAGTCTGGCAGTGGTTCTGTTCATACAAGTGTGCAAAAATCTTGTCATCTTTGTGTACATTTCAAGTGGATCCAAATCATCAGAAAATAGAACTTTCCACAGATCCTTTCTGGATAACTGCATTTCTAATCCTGGTTTGCACTGAAATGGCTGACTGGATCCATATTGGGCAACACTTTCTTTAGCAAAGAGTCATTCCTTTAAACCCTCACATGGAACCCTGTCCTCTGGGGACCTGATGGAGCCTCTTCTAGCCCTAGTCTCATAGGCTATAAGGATAGGCTGAGAATTTCCCAAATTGACAGTTCAAGCCTCAGTTTATCTCTTATCTCTCTCATATCATTAGAAGCTACAAGGATAGGCTCTCAGGAAATTGGGGGGTAGAGGAAGGATGTAAGCTGACACCTACATGGGTGAAATCTATAATAAGCTGGAGGTAAGTATTTGTACAAGGAAGGGATAAAATGGGGGCATAGGGTTACCTTTGGGTGGGGCTTTGTGGGCTTGAGGGGGGCTAGGGATGGGAGGATGGGTAATATTGCCCAAGAAATTGGGGGGAGGGTGGGGCAACATACGAACATAGGAGATTGTCAGGTATTTAATTGAGAGTATATTTAAGAATATTAATTCTTTTTAATTTAATTTAAAAAAAAGAAGCCAGAAGGAGAAACCAGGCTGAATCCTTCACATTTAGCCTAGAATTCTCAGCTAAAAATCCTAGTCCCCACTTGTAAGTTTTGCCTTCTATCCAACATCAGAATACAATTTTGCCAAGTTCTCTGTTTCTTTATTACAAGGATTGTCTTTCCTTCAATTTCCAGTAGCACATTCATCAGTTCCTCCTAAAATCTCATTGGAAGAACATTTATGTCCATATTTCTACCACGAGTCTCTTCAAAAAAATCAGGTCTTTTCCATCAAGCATCTCACAGTTCTTCCAGCATCTACCCATTACCCAATTCAAAATCCACATCCATATTTTAATGTATTTGTCATAAGCACTCAAGCACTTTCTGATTTAGTTTCTTAATTTCTAAATTCCAAGTAATGGGTTAGTATAGCAATATGAATTTATTGATTCATAGTTTCAAAGTCTAAAATGAATACTTCCTCCCAAGGTTGGTATATTCCGGCTAGCCAGAACTTTTGGGATTTCCTTGGCTTTTCTGTCACATGGCAATGCACAATAATGGCATCTTCTCCTTTGTGCCCTGGATTCTGTTGACTTATATCTTCTGGCTTCTCCCAGTGGCTTCTCTGTCTGACTTTGACTCTGCTGATAAAGGACTCCACTAATCTAGATTAGAGCCCAACCTGATTCAATTGGGCCCACCTTAACTGAAGTACCATTTTGTAGAGATCTTATTTATAGTGGGTCCACACCCACCAGAATGTGGACCAAGACCAAGTCCACTACATACAGCTCACATTATAGCAGCTGGCTTTTCTCAATGAGAGTGAGGAGAAAGAGAGCAAGAGACAGTGACATGGTGGAGCCCACAGTCTTTTTGTAATCTAAACTTGGAGGTATTATCCCATCACCTCTTCCACAATATCTTCACTAGAGATGAGTCACTAAATACATTTCATTGGGGTGGGGGTGGGGGTGGGGAATTAAATGAGATCCTGAGTACAGGAAGAAGAATTTATTTTGAGCCATCTTAGAGGTTGCCTACCATACTTTCTTACACTGTAAGAGGAAAACTCATTTAAAAAAATCCAAATTAAAAAATACATGGATCACCTATCTTATTTTAGGCACTACTATGCTCTAGTGGGTAGAAAGATAGATATCACAGTTTCTATTTTTCAGGAGCTTATTGTCTGGTTTAAGAGATAGACTGTTAAAATATAATCAGTGGTATAAAAGCTATAGGGGCTGTGGGAATAGAAAGAACTTTATAGGGATGTGAGAAAAACTGCCTCCACAAAAGAGGTGAAAACTTTGTGTTGAAGGAAAGGGACTGGGCTGATGGATGGGAGAGGAAGCACCTTCCAGCATGTGCCTGCATGAGCCCTACAGGAACTACCCAAGCTCTCTATTAGTAGTTGTGAGGGATGAGTCTGGATAAAAAGGCAGAAGCCATATTGTGAAGGGCATATTATGCCATAGCAAAGACTTTGGATTCTATCCAGTAGGTAGAGTGGAAATACTGAAAGACATGACAAGATAGGTACAGTAGAAAGGACACCCTGGCCCAAGCTCAGTGTGCTTTGCCAACAAGCAGATCCACAAGAAGAGGAATAAGTCACATCTCTCATTATACAACCTCTAAGACTCTCCTGTCACAATGATGAGGTCATAGACTAGGTGAAAAGCTTTATGAGTTCCTTTACTTCAAATCAAATTACACATCTCAATGACAATGTACCCCAACTCAATGACATGTAATTTCTCACAAGTACCACCTTTTGTCAAGTGACTGAAAGAATATTTTTCAAGTTCATTTCCCAAGAAGAATGAAAGAAAATAGTAGTGTTCCTGTGTAATCTTAACCATGATGCAGCTCAGCCCATAGCTCCTTTATTTAGCTTACTAAATTAAATGAATCTCTAAATACTTTAATTACTTCCCCATTGCCTTTCTTCCTCCACAGTACAAACTCTGCCATTCACTAGTTAAAGCCTCCTTTGAAACTCATTTCTCACTTTTCTCCAAAGATCCATAGGCTTTCTATATAGAAGTGAAAGGAAGCAGTGAAGCATATAGTCAATGATATTTAAAAACTGGATGAATCACCTCCAAAGAATGTCTGGGAGGTGTGGGAGGGCTCAGCTATGTGCCACAGTCCACTGAGCCTTGATTCGACTGAGGTCTGTAATTTCTTCTTGTCTAACCTTCTTTTTGGTGTTATTCTGTCAGAACCCTCAGAACCCAAGCTATTTACCCTTAGTTAACAGACTTCCACCATCAACAGTGGGAAAATACCTGGCTAATTCTAGGTTATACCACTGCCTTCATAGTATTGTGTGGTCTCTGGTTATATAGGGCTTTACTGAACAATGAAGGATCAAATAACTTACTTGAGCTGGGATCCCAAGCCCATTAAGCCTTGCTCAAATATTCTTCAGAAAATCCAAGAAAAGATTGTGTTCCAGGACTGCAGGGCCAAAGCTACAGGAAGTGAAATCTGCATCTTCTATGTATAGAGGGATATGATATGTCTCATATCAGAAAAATTAATTTTTCTCCATAAAATTCTATTCTGAAACAAGTAGGAAAGATGTGTGATTATCATTAAAAACTTATTTTGTTAGAGATTATAATATTTTATAAATTTGTCTACAAAAAGATACTTTTTTCTTTTTTAAATTTAGATGAATTGGTTTAGAAGCAGTCCAGTAAGAAGTTTTGATATCAGAAGCAAAAGACAGTCAATTTTATTACCCACATCTTTTTAGCTGGGATCATGAAGGGTTTTTAAATTATCATTTAATTATGACTGAGGAAAGGCAAGCTTTCAGGAAGATGAAAGTATCTGGCATGGCCCTTCTTGAGAGGGTGATTGCCACAAATGTAGAAAGTATATATTAGAGGAAAATTTGAGTGATGGCATACTAGGAGCCTAATGGCATAGAATGAAGTGACAGAACACAAAATTAGAGAAGGCAATCTTTAGCTCTCTCTAGCTTATATATATTGTCAGGCTTAGGGATGATTTTAAGATGAAACGCTAAAATTTTGTCATCAAATATAAGTTAATATAGGAACTAACAGAGTTTTACATTTACAAACCTAGAAGTAATTTATAAAATAGAGACAGCAATAATGGCTGACTTGGAGCACTATTAACACCCAAAACTCATTCACCATCCTGTAACAGAGAAGTTGAAGCCTTTATAGAAACAGGGGGGCAGCCAAATAAAACCAACTTCTACCTCAAGAACTTGAGCACATTAACAAATTGTTGTTGGATACTTAGTGTCAAGAATTTTTTCACATAGAAATCAATTTAATTTAGTTATTAGATTCTTGCCTTATGATTATGTGATTGTTATCTTTTAAAAAGGTATAGAATATATATGAACAGCCAGAATACATTGTTGAATCAATGTAAAATAAAATTTTAGAATATATCTTTGTTCCCAAGCAAAAACAAGGAAACAAGGACCAATTGAAGAGTTGGTTTGATTTTTCCCCTATTCATTCATTGCAATATTTATCAGGCATCTACTATATTTACTGTGCTGATCTTTAGGACCACAGAGAAGGAAAAAGGACAAAGTTGACTCACACAAGTTGAGAGTAAGTGTTTGATGGAATCGGACAAAGTAAATCCCAAGCAAAGCTCCTTTCATTCCATGACTGGGTAATTCTTAATGCTACCATTAAAAGAAGAAGAATTTAACTTCTCCCAAGTTGGTTCTCTTGGAACTTTGAATGCTCCACTTTCGTTTCTCTCTTATACTATCTGTCTACAGGATTCCTTTAGGCCTGTACATGCTCAGTCATTCAGCAAGAATGGGCAATGCTAAAAATACTCCTGTTCATTACAAGCACCTTGTCACTTCATTTCAACTCCTCACTTTATGCATTTATTTGGATTCTAATAGTGGTCTCTGGTTTTACTTCCTTGTTTGTCACTTTATTTCTCTGCCCTGCCCCTGGCCTCAATAATAGCTTCTTAGTCTTTTAAGGCTAAGAGTTAAAATTTCTGAGCTTTCCATCAAATAAGACTGTACTTCTGATCATCTAAGGGGTTCTCTATTACTATTCCTCTCCAGGGAACCTCCTGTATATCCAGTCTACCCCATAATTTGTGGATGCTCAACTTCACCTGCATGCTTAGGTATCTCCTCCCTTCCTGTTATTTATCATGCCTGTGTCTGAAGTCTGACTTACTTCATTCTCTGCTAATTCTTCTACAAAGCTCTCCCTTTCTTCTGTATCACTGTCTCTGCCACCTCAAGCACCTATTTCCTCTAAATCTGTTTGTCTAAAGTAGTCAGGAGACTACATTTCTCTACATTCACTCTCTCTTCTGGTCTTCCAGCTCTAGGCAAATTTACTCTTCTCCTTCTCCCAAGTTCTCAAAATGCCAGGTATACATCCCTTGATCTCTAGCCTTTACTTTACAAAACATGAGAATATTTATATTTTTATTAGAGTCAACCTGGCCCTGAATAAGGTGTTTCCCTCAGATTCACTTATTTTGTTCTTTCTTTTTACTCTCAATTTTTTTCTTTTTCTTTTTCTGTTGGTTTTTCCTTTTCTCTTCTTTCCTTCTTCCTTTATTTCCTCCCTCCTTTCTTCTTCCTTTCCTTTTCTTCTTCCTTCCCTCCCTCCTTCCTTCCTCCTTCCCATCTTTCCTTACTTCCTAGCTTTTGTGTCTCAGTAGATAGGGAATAAATCCTGATCATTTGGTTCAGAAAACGAATGTAACAGCTATACTTCCTCCTTTCCTCCCCAACTTCTTCTCTCCTATTATCCCATATCAAAATCTTTACTAGGTTTTACAAGAAGTTCAGTCTTTATCAGAATGAGTATGTATTACTGAGGATTGAAGGGAGGTTGGGAAGGAGGTGTCCTATTGTACAGACCATGGCATTCTTCTAAATCCTGTTTTCTCTCCATTCTCACCCATTTTCTCTCCTCCTTAACCTCATCCAGAGATTCCTTGTTCATCCATGTAAATAATTGGTCAGTTTTTTCAATTACGCCTGTGAGTGGGGCCTTGGAGGTTTAGCCATAGCCCACAGGGGCTTATTATTATTAACTTGATTTGGTAGAAATATACTCACAAGAACATGTCAAACAGAGGAGATACAAAAATGAAAAGTAAATCTTCTTAGACCCCAACCACCAAATGTTCCCCTTGAGACAAGCACAGAACCACTTTCTTGTGTATATTTCTAAGAATATTTCATGGATATAGAAGTATGAATGTATATATGTCCTATTTGTAAACACAAATTGTGACATAGTACATTGAATGGTCAGCTGAGCTGCTAGGGTAACTTTGTTGTTGGCAGTGGTATGTATTTTATTTAAAAATATCACCTTGGACATGGTCTCATATCAGCATGTATATCATTAACTCACTTGTTTTTCATGATTGCAGGGTATCCCAAAATACCACAAATTATTTTCAAGATGCATTCTGGTTTTATACTATTACAAATAATGCTGTAATAAATGTCCTTGTTGATAAAGAACATGTACTTGAGCAAGTATATATTTAGGATTAATTCCTAGAAGTAAAATTACTGAATCAAAAGGCAAGTGCATTTATCTTTTTTATTAAGATAAACCGTTACGGTAACTTGTATAAATTGCTTTAATCTAAAGTTTACAGCTCAATTAACTTTTTGACATGTTCACACCAATGTAAATACCACTCTGGTCAAATAAGGAACATTTCTAGCATGCTAGAATGTTCTCTCTTACCCCCTCCTAGTCAATATCAATCTCTGCCTACCAGTGGTAACTATTAGTATGGCTTCTTTTGCCATCAAATGCCTAAAATCATATAATATGTATTCTTTCATGTCTGATTTCTTTCACTAAATATATGCCCATTTGTATGTCCGATGTTTTGTATTCATTCATTTTATTTATGCTTATTGCTGTATAGTATTCTAATATAGGAATATACATCATAATGTTAAGAGAATAAATTTTCCTCTAGATTCAATTTCCCTTGTGTTGGGAATTCAAGCATGTCCCGCACAAAAGACATGTTCCAGTCTTAATCTGTGTTGCTGTGGGTGTGAACCTATCTATAAATAGAACCTTTGATGATGATATTACTAGTTAATGTGTGGACTCATTTGTGAATAGGCTCTTTGAAGATCCTATTTAAATAAGGCCAAATAGAATCAGGATGGGCCTTAATCCACAGGACAGGAGTCCTTATTAGGCAGAGGAAATTGGACATAATCAGTCAGTAGCTAGAAGTCAGAAACTAGAGAAGGAAGCAGATGGTCATGTGATGGAGGCAAAAATGCAAGCCAAGGAGCTCCAAGGATTATGGCAAGTCAGCATCAGAATGCTACAGGCTTTGAAAGAAAACATGGCCTGTTAATACCTTTGGACTTCTATTTTCCAAAACAGTGAGGCAATAAATTCCTATTGCTCAAGCAAGCTAGTATATAGTATTTGTCATAGCAGCTCTGCAAACTAGGACACCTTGGCATAACTAACTGTCCTCTTGCATTTAGATTCATAGGAAGAGAGATATGGAAGGGATTTTTAGGATACCGAACTCAGTAATCACATTTTTACAGATGAGAAAACTGAGGTGCAAGAGGAGAAATTATTGGTTGCTTAAGTTGCACAGCTGGCTAGATGCCGAGCCGGATCTGGAACCCCAATTTGGGAATTTTCAGTCTATATTCCTTCCAATACACATTGCTGTTTTCACAGATGCCCACTGAAACTGGAGGTACTTTGTAAAAAGTTGGTCAGGGTATTATAAATAAATGTCTATTAAAAATTTTCTAGAAATTTTAGGGTATACTAGTGATAGAGGTATGCATTTAATATAAATCATATTTTTTAAAATCAGCTAACTCTTTGGGTCTTTTAGTTGATTTGGCAAAGCCTTTAGATAACCCTTTTCTGAGCCCTGTGATACTTTTCAGCTCTGTACTCCTAAGCCAGATCTCTAATGAATTGTAAGTACTGGACAAGGAACATCTTTGAAAAAGTTCAGGGGAAAAAATCACTTTTTAAAAAAGTGGCATCTTTGGAGATATGAGAGAAGTTATGTTTGTTTGGGCTTGATTATGACAAAAAGGAGTTGAGTTACTTCAGTTGGCATTGGAGCTGTATTAAATAGACTAATATGTCTACACTTGGTTGCTTGAATTTCTCTTGTATTTCTGACTAGCTTAGCTGAGTCATCTGCTATAGAAACTAATGTGGATGAGTTCGTCCGGTCAAAGTATTAAAATTGTTTGGTTCCAGGGAACCACTTACAGCTATACTTGACTTCCCAATAAAAAACTATATGATGGTATTTTTCTTTTTTAAAAATGTTATCACCCTAGTGCAGTCTTTTTGAACCTTTATGTCCTAAGAGAATACTCAAAATAATTTTTGGTTCTCCGGAAACCCCTTCATTAAACTATTATATCTATAGCTCACAGTATATTTGCATGATCAGTAAGTTTAGATCTAATAATATAGTATTAACTGCCAGTGTTCCTTTGAGTACAAAATTGTATTTTTTTCCTGTGGGTCTTCTTATCATGACCAAATTATTAGTCTTTTCTGTTTATATCATATCTCTTCTCCACAAAGATTAAAGACTATGAACTCTAATGCAAGTCAATATTATAGATAAGAGAAACTTCTGTTTTTCTTCTTTTTAAAAAATAGTCCTATTTGATTTTTTAACTTTCTTTGCCTTAACCTAAGTTATATCACATGTTTCTTCTATAGGAAATTCTGATGAGATATGTTGTGTGTTATTTGCAAAAGTAGTTTTTCTCTGCTTAAAACCAAAAATGACATTTAGCCAAACTTTCCTGAAAAAAAGTTTTTAGATGAGTATATTTTACTTTTCATCAAATTAATCACTTCTTTTCTTTTCATAAGTTTTAAAAACTCATAAGGTATGCATAATGAATTTCAGTTAAATAACTGGCTTAAGCCAAAATCAGATTTATTCCTTTTAAAAGAAAGAGTGGTCGATTTAATTTAAATAAATAATGCAAACTGATTGAATTGCTATTTACAATATGAAAATATATTGACAATATGTAATAATGAAAATGTAAAACAATAATCCAAAACGCCATGAATAAGAATTTTATAGAAACTTTGAAAACACATTTTCTAGTTAGTGACATAAGATTCAAATATAGGTTTAAAAAATATACATGAGCTAGTTACTTGCTCTTATTTATTTATCTACATTTTATAAAAAGTGTAATATTTGAAATTGAAGGTAAAAACTGAACTTTTGCCTCTTTAATGTAAAACTTCAGTGGTTTGTGGGAGGGTTGTTTGTGTATGTTTGCTACATAAATACACAGTATTTGGTTGGAACTAACATAAGCACACAAAGATTTCATTTTCAACAAAATGAGACACTTTCTGCCCTTGCTATCAATGTGTGATAAACAAGAAAAAGCTTGCTTATACATGTAAGGAACTGAAAAGCACAGCAGAATGTTTATTGCTTATTCTAAGGGTTAAGTTTGCATGTCAACTTTTCTAGGTTATGGTGCCTGTTTGTTTGATCAAGCAAGAACTAGCCTGATGGTTACTGTGAGGATATTTCTTATATTTAACTTGGATTAATAAATTGATAGCATCTACGGTTTTAATATTGTAATATTCTCAAATAAACACATTTAAGAAAACAAACTATTTTTGTACCATCATCAAGAACTTTTTTCACTTTTTATCCAAGAATACTTGACACGAGCACCTTTTGGATGTGAAGAAAGTACTGTGTTGTGACACCATTAACATTTTCATTTTTTTCCGAGAGGGGCAAAACCTCTTATAGAGCCAACCATTTGATGGAGCACTGTCCGTACAGATACCAAGACAGCTCCTCCAAGATACACATTAATGGAAACAAAACATTAAATATATACTGGGTTTTTCCTTTTGGTTGGCATCTTTTAGCAACAGAAAAAAAAAGCTTTATGAATTTCATGTTCATAAATCTTACAAATACTATGACATGAAATTTAATGATGAAACCTGTTGGCTCCTCAACTGGTTTAGCTATTTAGAGATGCTATTGGTTTTCAGTTTATTACATAAAATCTTTTAACATCATGTGAAATGTCATGAATAAGTTGTCTTATTCTACCATTTGTGACTGGAATATTTTCTACTTCTTTATTATGAGTCTTATCATAATTATTTGTAAGTCCAGGTCTAAAATTCTCCTTTCCCTCCTTATACCTCATCTTCAAAAATCCCCATAATGGAACTTTAGACATGTTTGTAAATCAGAAAATACCAATGGGATACAAAATAAAAGGAAATAATGAATAACTAAATTAGAAACTTGAAAAAAATAAGAAAAAACCTATTATGATTCATTTCTAATCTATAAAATCTGTGTATTGCAACATGCACAACAGCCAAATGTCAGGTGCAGCTGAGTTATAGGGCTTTAGAATGAAAACTTCCCTCCAGTTTCCATTACACTGCTATGATTTGTTAATGATCATGAGTCCTTTGGTGGTGCATAATAGGAAAGTGGGGAATATAATTTGGAAATGAAATGTTATTGTCACCAACCTATTGCATTACCCTTCTTACAATAGAGCAAACACCGATTATCAGCAGCCTCCCTATTCTCAGACCAAAAATCGGGAACTGACTCAAGCAAATGAACACAATTCTACTGTTCTTTCCCAAATAAGAGAACTGATCTGTCATTGCCCATAATTATAAACACAAACATTGTACAATTCACAAAGTTAAAAGGTATTTTTTAAATTACTATCTGTCATAGAACATTTAGCAATATTTCACAGAACTCTACCATTCAACAGATTTCAGTCAAGAAAGCTGCTCTAGGAAATCAGAGTTCTGAGAAGCTCTTATATTTTTCCCATCAGCTATTGTTATGTAACAGACCACCCCAAAAATTAGTGGCTTAAAACAACAATTTATTATTATTTCCCTCAATTCTTGGGTTGACTGGATCATCTGGGAAATTCTTGCTTGGAGTCTCTCAAGTGGTAGTAGTCAAATAATAGCTGGGACTAGAGTCATCTGAAGTTTTCTTCATTCACATATCTGGCCTGTGGACTGGGATAACTGGAACATCTGGGAGTTGTAGGGTGTTTTTCTTTCTCCTTGTGATCTCTCCATATGACTAGCTAGAAGAATAAGATAGTAGTAATAGAAGGTTAATGTGACATTTTCTACGTGACTGGTATTCTCCGGAAAAAGCATTCTCAAGTCGCAGATGAAAGATGCAAGTCTTCTTATGATGTAACCTTGTAAGTTCCAGAATATCATTTCTGCATCCTACTAGCCAGGCAAGTCTTAAAGCCAGATAACATTCAATTTTAGGAGAATTTTACTCCATTTTCAATGGGAGGAATAGCCATGAATTTATGACCATCTTTAACCTACTATAGACTCCTGGTTTAACTAAGCCCACATATTTGTAGGACTTATTTATGTTAGGAAAATGGCAAGGCAACTAAGGTTTTGAACTATTAACTTGCTACTGTGATTCTTCAGTAAATTAGTGACAGAACAGTGAAGACAATTATAAAGTCCTTAATTATTTAGGCAGTGAGTCCTGCAGTTGCTGAGGGTTTTTAAGTGAACAATCTATCATGAAGGTTAAAATATACCAGGATATTTTCAAAACTCTTGTTTATGTGCATTAGCAGTTTTTGTGTAAATGAAGTATTTTTTTCAATTTAATGTTTACTTGTATTCTATCACCAAATAACCTGATGTTTTAGTCTCTGATGGTATACAGATATGTTATAAAAAGCTAATGCAAGTATAATTTTTTCAGTGGTTATTTTGTCCTAGTTATTCTGCAGAAAGGAATTACCATTTGCTTCCATCTTCTGAAAATTAAATTGCAATGTCAAGTAGACATTGTAAAGTTTCAGTTTTTTAACATATTTTACTCATGAAAATCTACTTAAATCTCAATAAGCAGAAGCTGACATGTTAGCACTTTGGCTACATTTATTTATTTTAAAAAGCTTGTTTGTTGGGGGGATGGGAGAGAAAAAAAGAATGCTTTCTGTAAGTATACATACATGAATATCCTGGGGAAGGAGTAACCTTCTTTGGGTTTCTCCCAGGTTTCTACTCAATTTTCCTTCTTATGCAAGTCTGTTCTTCTGCACTTAAATTTTTCTGGATATGTCCTAATTTTTTTGGTAGTTCTCCTCAAGATTTACTATTTTGTACATGGACAGAAACGTGGTGTTTCTTTTCTTTTGTCATTTGACGGGAAGTATTTGTGCAGAATTGTCCAGATAGCCCCTGATGTTGGTGCAAGGATGACCCTCATCTATATTGCTGTAATGTGCCCCTGTAATGTATAAAGGAATCTTGCTTCATCTTTTTCTAACTTTGGCATGAGTGTTTAGAATGTGTGTGTGTATGCACATATGCACATAAAATGCCTTCATCCTCCAAGTGACAATGCACAGTACCTCTCTTAGCTTTTGAGGGCTGTTTTAAAAAGTACCACAAACTGGGTGGCTAAAACAACAGAAATTTATTGTCTCATAGTTCTGAAGGCTAGAAGTTTTGGACTTCAATCTAAGCCTCAGGCAATTCTACTGGGAGTAATATTATTTGAATGATCCTTCAAAGTTGTCTGAGACTGAGGCAAGGGGACTGAGTCTTTATATTTCCTTTTTTCAACCAGTCACTAAATATTCCCTGCCCCTGGAAATGGAGCATGGCTTTGGGTAAGTCCCAGAAATATACTTACCTGAGAACTTTCCCCCACCAACTCTGAGAAGCTAGGGATATGTATGTATGTTTAAGATGTAGGGAGATCTAGGTAGTATATGGTAGTATCAATTCCTATATTTTGGCTGCAGAGTAGAGACGCACCTGAATTATTCTTGGATATTTTTCCACAGTAAATAGTGATAGACCTCTTCGTTATGGGCTGGAGATAATAAATAGAAAACAGAAATGTTCCATTATTAAGTCAACACTACCATTTTTATGAAGGCTTAATAAACACACAGGTAGGATGCTTATAAACCAGGAGAGAGAAACAGACTTGGCCCAATGGATAGGGCATCCGCCTACCACATGGGAGGTCCATGGTTCAAACCCCGGGCCTCCTTGACCAGTGTGGAGCTGGCCCATGAGCAGTGCTGATGCGCAAGGAGTGCCATGCCACGCAGGGGTGTCCCCTGCGTAGGGGAGCCCCATGCGCAAGAAGTGCATCCCATAAGGAGAGCCGCCCAGCGTGAAAGAAAGTGCAGTCTGCCCAAGAATGGCACCGTACACATGGAGAACTGACACAGCAAGATGATGCAACAAAAAGAAACACAGATTCCCAGTGCTGCTGATAAGGATAGAAGCGGTCACAGAAGAACACAGCGATGGACACAGAGAGCAGACAATTGGGGGCGGGAGGAAAAGGGAGAGAAATAAAAATAAATAAGTAAGTAAATAAATAAATAAATCTTTAGAAATAAATAAATAAATAAACCAGGAGAGAGAATCATTAAGTGAGCTCATTAAGTAAAGATATTGTGGTGAGGTGGACCAGTCAAAAATACTAAACTTTATATTATGATTTGGGAATTCCAAATAATGTGATCCTGAGAAAATGGTTTAAACTCTGTGAGCCTTAGTTTAATAAACTATAAAATGGGGATAATAATCCTTATGTTGCACAGTTGTTGCAGAGCACCTAGTTATGACTGTCATGTGATATCAGTTCAACAAATGTCACTTCCCTTTCTTGACTTAGAAGAAGGTCATAATGTCCTCTAATCCTTGTTGACCTGGGAAGAATGTATCTCAAGTCATTAAAATTAGCCAGTTTGAGGAAAGGTTATGGGGTCTGAAAATAGTAGTACTCTTCCCTGTGTTTCACATAGCATTCAAAAGTCTGAAGTGTGTGTTGATAGCTATGGGAGTTATAGGAAGTTCAAATATGCTGTTGTATTAATTTTATCCAATGATGACAAAATCAAGAAGTTCACCTTTTCTAGCCAGATTGCTCTTCCTAAGCCCTTCCTTTTTTCTCCTTTTTAAATAAATACCAAGAGTTTGTTTGTTGTATCTGTGAGGATTTCTTATTGAGGCTTTGCTAGATGCTAGTGTTCCAGTTGTGCTCAGCCGGCAAGATTGAAACATCGAAGGGCATTTGGCTAGATCAAGAAGAACAACCAGGAACAAACAAAGGATAAATCACTGGTATTATGTGTATAGTGGTTAACTTGGAAAACTATCTGAAAATTGAAATAAGGTGAACAGAAAGGATGAGAGTTCATGGAGTAGTGATGGGGTAAAAATTTTTATATCAAAAGAAATAAAGAAAAAAAGGAGAATAAGAAGAAATCTTTCTAGGGAAAAAAAAAAAGCCTTCATGACAAAAGATCAATGAGTTTAAATATAGAGCTCCTAAACTGTACTGGGAAACACATGCATAAATGGAAAGCAACCAATATTTCTTGCATGGAGAACATTAGATCTGCTAAAAAAGAGACCTGTTCAGAAGTGTAAACTGCAGTAAAATTTTTTTAATCTTCAAGAATTTTTTTCTTTTTCTCCTTTTGGTACTTCCTTTCCCTTTGGTCATCTATCACCTGTTTGGCTTATTCTGAATTTAAGTCCTATGAAAATTTTCAATTCATGGAAGTGGAAAGTAAAAACTAAATAGGATTCACAGCTTTGAGCCTTCTCTTGTGAATAAACAGGACTTTTTACTTTCCTTACTATGAATGTAGGCATGAGGAGAAATCTGAGCAAAGCTTAGAATGCCTCCTTTTAAATGCTCCCCAGTGATATTTGAACCATCTAGAATTATTTATTTCATGTGGTATTATTCATTACCCTTTCCATAGAATCTTCATTTAAAATGTATAGATTTTTGAAGGTAAACAAATAAAACCCTTGTTAACACAGGATCTTCTAAACAATACAAAATACCTGCCTATGAAGTTTTTGTGTTTTACCTAAGAAAAATGAAATCTCCACTCATTGGTATTTCCACTGTATTTCACAATTGGTAGTACTATTTTACAATGGAACTATTTTAGCCTCAGTTTTGTTGGAGCCCCTAAACTGTTCCAAAATTAGACCTTCATGTAAGTGTTGCCAAGCAGAAAGCCAATTCTAGTCTGTGAATCAATTCCTCAATCACATCTAAATAATAATATCCCAATGTCAAGTTGGATGTTAGAAGAAGATTTTGGAGTATGCTGTCAGTATGCTTTGGAGTGTCTCCCCTATTCCCCATGCCTGAACTCCCTCAGCCATGGAAAAGGGATCTTTGTCCCCCATCTCGAGTTTCATATTGGTCTCCTGGAGCTTGGTGGACTGGTATCTGACTGCAATCTGATAAACTGAAAGGAAGAGAGCCTGTATAACTACAATGATGGCAGAGTATACAGGGTTTGAAGCACTAGACAGACTATCTCCAGAGTTTTTCCAAAGATGCCTGATCATTGCCTGTTTATCCCCTGTGGACAGTGCATTGAAGGAAAACTGAGTTCACATCATGTTCAAGAAGACTGCCAGGGCTGGGCAACCCCAACAACTTGACAACTTAAGGAGATACTGCCCAAAAGATCATGAGAGATCAGGATTTCTGTGGAATCACTGACTGGCAGTTAGGCAGGGGAGATTGCACAGGGAGGGCACTGGGCCAGTGCACCTGAGAGGCCTGCCCTGGAGCTGTCACATATGCTTGGGGAGGACTTTACAGCACTGTAGGTGTCTGGAATTCTTGGCTTTCTGCTAGAGACCAGAGCAGCCAAGGTTACAAATTTATACAGGCAAATGAACAGTTTGCCCAAACAGGTAAAACAGCATACACAAGGCACTGAAGACATACTTTTCCTAGTTCACAGTTTGGCTTAAAATCAGCTCTGTCCTCTTGTGCAGAGCTTAGTGAAGAGAGTCACATTCAGGCTAAGGTGAGGGACTGAAGTGGTACAGTGTTTTACTTGCTGAGCACTGGACATCAAACTTTGAAGAATAGTGTCATAAATAGCCTGAAAATGCTGCTGTCCTAAATTTAATCTCTGAGTGGAGATGCAATCATTTGGAATTAAAAATATAAAACTTAAATTTTAACATTCCCTTGAAGTACACTACTGTCTTTTGTCATAAATCTCACCACATTCTGCTTTCACTAGTAATTATGTGTTAAATTATACAAATAAAGAATATAAAAGTAGGCATACTTTCCTACAACCAGGATACACTTGGCCTTAGGTAATCCAAAAATTAAATGACTCTAGTAAATCTTAAAATATAATGAGTCATACCTGAGAATGCTATGAAGTAAATGTTGAAAGTATGCAGCTCCATAATAACCAATCTAGTCTGGTGACAAAGATATCCAGAATTTATAGATTTTATTTACCTCCTCACAGAAAAGATATTTGTAAAGTAATCACTTCCAGATGGCATCAAGAGCACAAAGAAATACCTCATCTATTCTTTGTTTCAAACTGGGTATAAAATCAAAGTGCACTATTTAAACTATATGGATATTACCACAAAATTCTGCATTTGTAAAGTCAAAACAATGAAAACTCTAGGATGGCTCCCTTGTAAATAACAATACTACTATTAATAGTACTAATAAATAACAATAATAACTAATAATAATATTATGTTGTACTAATTATAATAATATAGACAAATGTCTCTACAGTGCCTTACAATGTGCCAGGCACTGTCCCAAACTCCTTCAATATTCAAACAAATTTATGAGATTGGTTTTGTTCTTATTCTTATTTTACAAAAGTGGAAACTGAGACTAAAGAAAGTTAAATAATTTGCTAGGAATAACTAGGGTTTAAAAAATGCCCCATTATGATTATTTTTTAAGTGTGTAAGTCCTACTAGGCAGAAATCTGATGTTTTTCTATAAAAAGGAAACAATACAATATGTTATTCTATATGACATAAAGTTCAAATAAGTTAATGAATAAGAAAAAATTATAAAATATTAACATATACAAATGCGCAATGACATCATCATCTTATGATGTAGTGTTCTCTGAATTTAAGTCTGCTAGGAAAGGAACTAAATGGTAAAACAAGCATAACTAGCCAAAAAAAGAGAGACTCCTACATTCCTTCTAGGCCTGAGTTGTTGTCAACCTGCAAAGGTAGTGGTGATTTTATGATGTCTATAATTGATGTGCTGTTCACGGGCAGATGTAGGTAAATTAAACCTATGTTAATCTCTATTTCTTTAGGTTTGAATCCATTTACCCAAGTAGTGCCTGCAACAACCCTGATGAAGCCTTGGAGGGGTGAGAGAATGACTAAGATCTCAAATAAGCAGATGTTAATTATGCACTGCTCTCCAGGGATGGCTTCAATCTTTGCCTTCTCATCTGTCTAGGCTCTAATTTGACCCTTCTTGCAGACTGAGTGACAGACAAGAGCACATTAGAAAGACAGCAGTGCCTCAGAGATGAGCAAGACAGACAGATGCTCTTGTTTTGGTACATTTGACGGAGGAAAAATGAAGGAAAGTGGAGAAAATGACTATAAGGTGACAGTGGTAGCCAATACATACCTGGGGGGAAAAAGTGGGTTACATATTTATAGAGTACAAAGGTGCTAATGGGAAGCAATTTACAAATGTACAATTTATAAAATTTTTGGATCTTTTCTGAGAAGAGGTCAGTCACAACCACAAAAGAGACATTGCTTTTGGTACAATTAAAAGAGCATTAACACTAAATGCACTTGCAGTAGCACAGGAAGTTGAGATATGCTTAGATTTCATTTGCTTATTGAGTACATTTAAGTGCCAGACTGTGTGACAAGCAGGGTATTAAAAAAAAAAAAAGATGCTTAAGATGGATTTTTAACCTTCCAGAAATTCAAGTTGGTGATATTGGCTCTTATAGAAAACTCACTGTAGGAACAGACTGTGTGGGTGAAGGCCATACTATCAAGAACCTGAAGTTAGTAAGGGCTTTGTTTCAGTTTAGACCCTCTATTACCAGTTTGTGTTGTGTGGGACCTTTGAATATCTCTATGTTTCACAAGGACCCACAAGTCTCACCATACTAAGGTGAGTAACACAGTCTTGTTTGTATCCGTTCACACATCTCTCTCTTGCCAAACATAATACAGCCTACTTTTGTATATTTTGTTTTATATACATATTTTCTACAGTTTCAGAATAGTGACAGACTGTTTAGGGAAGACACAAACACAAAATCTCTCCCCTGTTAACTCCTATATATTTAAGAGGCTTAAAGAGGAGAAAACTGGGGAGAAGTAGCTGGCTGCCTCCATCAAAGGAAAGAGAAAATTTATCTTGAAACTAGTCAAAAAAGCCACACCAGCCACAGCTCCTGGTCAGCTATTTTTATGATTTAAAAAAAAGAAGGTCCCTTTTTGCTATTGGCAAAATGTGCCCAAACATCTAGGTGCGTCATCACTATTTATATGTTACCTTAAACATGAGAGGTCTATTCTGTTGTGTAAATTGGCAATTTTTAAATCTGCAGCATATGCAGCCTGCTTTATTTAACTCAGCTTGTGAAGATTGACTATTACTGGGCAATATCACTAGGTAACCAAAGAAGAGGTAACAGATTTCAAAAGTCATTTTCTTATTTATAAAGCAACTCTTGATTAACTGTTAAGCAGTTTACTACTTAGATTGTATGACATCTGCCAAAATCAGGGTTTTTAATTACTTACTTGGTAACCACTGTTCCAAGTATACAATATCATGAGCTATAGTATCAATGAGAACAAAAGTCCCAAAGTTTTAAACTAGAATGACCAGAAGTCCTGTACATAGGTTTACCTAGTAGCAAGACAATTCTAGGTATTCCTAGCTAGCCGTTGATATTGCCTACAAGTCTTTGTTGTTTGTGCTTCAGTTATCTTTTGTGTGATCTACAAGTCAATATAATAATATTTTAGACAGGAAGATAAAATTTAAATACCTCATATGTATATATTATTGAGATGTGTTTCTCAAATAAGGTCCTAGTAATGGTCTCAAGTTTAAACTTCTCTTTTGGAGAAAAGACAAAAGCTCCAGAACATTTTAGGAGATACCAATGTCAAACATTCCTAAATATTTATCTACACTTACCATTTACTGTCCTTACCTATATTCACTCTTTTAACCCTAGTCTGGCTTCTGCCTTCACTACTTGCTAAGATTCTTTTCTAAATCTCACAAATTCCTACCTGATAGCCAAACACTGATCACCCTCTGTGGTGTCTGATATTATCTCAATATGTCTTCCTTGAAATGTTCTCTGCCCCTTCATTGCAGTCTCCTGTTGGCCGCCCTTTTCCACTAACTGAAGCAACTACATGTGTGGAGCCAGACTGTAGTTTAAATGCGTGTTGTACTATTAATAGCTATGTGACTTTGGGTAAGTTACTTAATTTTTTGTGCCTCAGATTCTTCTTCTGTAAAGCTGATGAAATGATGATAATGATAATGATAATCTCCTTGCATGGTTGTGAAAATTAAGTGAGTTGATTATTGTAAAGGGCATAGAACAATGACTGGCAAGTGGTCAAGTGTAATGTTACTCTTGTTTGTATTATTACTTTGAGTATAATGGCCTCTCTGCTGTCCGATTCTGAAAAAAATATTGTTCTTAAAAGTTGTTATTTTTCCTTAAGCTTTGTATCCACTCCTGGGCTTACATTTTTATCTGAATTACCATTATTCACAAATGAGACCTCTCTCTTGGTTCTACTCTATCTCTTAATTTGCTACCTCTCATGAATGTCCAGTAGGACATCATACTCATGTGCCATCACTGAATTCACTCATTTTTTTCACCCATTTATGTTTTTCCAGACACTGTGTTTGGTCCAATAGCACTGTTGGCCCAAGAAAAAAGTTTGGACGGTCCATACCTCTACCAACAGTCTTTGCAAAGTAATCTCAGCCTTTTCTATCAAGTTTCTCACTATTCCTCCAAAAAATATGCCTTACCCATTTGTAAAACTGTTCCAGCATTTCAGTAATTGCAAAACACACTTCCCCACTCCTAATAATTCTGTATTAGTCAGCCAAAGGGGTGCTGATGCAAAATACATTATAAAAATCAGTTTGCTTTTATAAAGAATATTTATTTTGGGGTAGAACCTAACAGTCATCAGGCCATAAAGCATAAGTTACTTGCCTCACCAAAATCTATTGCTACTTGTTGGGGCAAGATGGCTGCTGAGTTCTGCTAAGAGTTTAGGCTTCTTAGGTTCCTCTCCTCCCAGGGCTCCATTTCTTTCCATGCTCAGCTGCTGTGCTTTCTCCACAAGGCCAGCTGTAGACTATCAAGCAAATGGCTCTGTCCCTCTCTTCAGGACTTCTGCTGTGTCTATTCCTCCATGTTCTTCTCCTGTGTGTTCACTTCCCAGGCTCCAGTTCAAAACTCCCAACTCTGTCCTTCGCCAGGTCTTCTCTCTGTGAGTCCCAGCTCACCAAGGTGTGGGGACTCAATTCCCTACTGACATAGTCCAATCAAAGTCCTAATCATAATTTAATTAAATAAAAGTGATACCTCTGACAGACCAGTTTACAAACATAATCCAATAACTACTTTGGAATTCATACTGCTACAGATAGATAATTTTTTAATTCAAATCTTTCTTTCTTTTCATTTTCAACACACATCTGAATTTACATCTTTAGGTATACTTTTCTTATGGAATTTTGATTTTTGTCTTGAGAAACAGTTATATTCATGCAGTACCTCCTCTGACTTCCATAAATCACATTTTCTCTAAATTTCTTACAAATTGTTGCCTTTATTTAATGATTTTGCTGCCTCTTCTACCTTTTTAGTGAGGCATTTTAGCTCATATTTACATACTGAGTTACTCTGCTATGACAACATTTCTTGATTTGCTAAGTTATTTAAATTTATGAAAGCATGCTGCTCTACAGTAATATTTTTTCCATCTGCAGTTTTTGTTTTTCCTGTTCTTTCTCTTTTTTTGTCTTATGATATCTAGTTCATATAAATGTGATGAGTTTTAACAAGATGATTTATTAATAATTGCAGAGTACTCATTGGAAAAGTGACCAGTAGAGGGTTCTCAGATAGCTAGGTATCTCCCCAATTCACTGAGAAGATCCTTATGGCACTGAATGCATTTTGTGAACTATTTCTCTCTTTTCTTTAGCCAACAGAATTTGCAGCTATAGTGCTCTTCACAATTCAGAATTTCTTCCCCCAAAAGAAGTTTTCCTGTGCACACAGAATGTTTTCAGGTCCATTTCCCTTGTTGCTTTCTGGTACCACATCAGAGACTAGTGCCAAATTATTGCTCCTGATATGGGATTCTTGGACTGTCAAGGCATTCCACCTATTGTGGGCAGCTATGCACTGATGGCTTGAGATCTGTAGCTTCAGGCTCTTGGTTATCTTTTCATACCCATTATATCTTCACTGGATTTGAGATAACATCTAACACATTCTAGTTTGAGATTATAAACATCTACTTCTCTTAAGATAGGACTTTTGTTTCCTTTCTGCTCTTGTTTCCTCCACTTAACAGGTATATTACTCAGAGTTTCTACAGAGAAACAGAACCAATAGGAAATACATACACACACACACACACACACACACACACATATATAGATATGCATGTAAATATTAAGAGGTTTATTATAGGAATTAGCACTCAGTGCAACCATGGGGATTGGCAAGTCCAAAATCCATTAGGCAGGTTGCAAGTCAGAAACTTTGTTGAATTCCCTAGACAAACTGGCTAACTGAAGTAGAAATGGAAATTCCCTTTCTGACTGTTGAAATCACCAGTTTTCCCTTTAAGGGCTACTAATGGCTGGAGGAGACTTCTCTCATTGCTGAAGACAATCTCCTTTTTTGATTGAAGGTATAAGCAGATATAGATACAATCAATGGGCTAATGATTTAAATCCGTGAAATAATCTCACAGTAACAAGCTTCTTGACCAAACAAATGGACACTATAACCTACACAAGTCGGCACATGAAATTAACCATCACAACATGCTTTTCAAAAAGAGAAAGAAACCATATGATTTTATCCACTATTTTAAGATTAGAAGTGAACATATATATTTAGATCTAAGTTATGCTAAGACATACTATCTCAGAATGACAGAAGAGTGGTTTTGTTGAGATTAGATTTCCAGTCCAACTCAAAGGTATGCACTTTTTAAATCTGATTAGAAAACTCACACACAAAAAAATGCCATTGTGGCTGATAAATACCAATAGTTAATTTAGATAATAAAAATGCTGGCATGGAGGATTTTTGAACATACAATGAGTTTAACTCAAATGACATTTAGGTTCTAGATACTGTAAGAAATCAGGGGATCAGTTTTGCCAAAATTGCTGCTAAAGCAAATGAATTGCAAGTAAAGAATTTACTTGGTACAAAAAGGTTTATATATTGTCACATACTAAGGGGTTATGTTGAAATGGCAGCAAAGTAGGTGCATTGTTACCTGAAGAGGTAAAAGATTTTATTTTTTGTTAGACAAATAGGCATTTATAATGTGAAGATCTTATGTGCAGCCATGTTTAATGATATTCTCAGACCCATGTGTATTTGCTTTGCTATTTTGAACTTGGTTATATTACAAGGAAATTTCTTTTTGCCTCACTTCAGTTTGGTAACTATTCCATATACCTCTGATGGATGAAAACAGAAAAACATTAAACTTAAGGTAAATACCATATTTCCTCCCTCTATATATGTACTTGGAATTAGTGACTCTTTGCCTATGTAATGAAGAGAGCAGGTATTCTTTGCAGGATCTCTGAGAGAGACTAAAGGAATCAATACAAAGAAGGGAGAAAATAACTATCTGATCATTTATAAAAATGGGGAATGATTCTTAGGAAAAAAATGGATTTCTGTTTTGTAAAGCCAATTCTTGGTGAGCTCATTATATGTTTGGACTCCATATAATTTTATCCATAAACTGTTCTAATCTGAAATATTTTTCTTCAACAATAGTAGAGGGAAATATTCTAGGTAGGGCAATTCTTACAAACGGTAAACTTCCTGCAAAAAGATCACAGTTTAAAGGGTACTGTTTTAATTTTCTAGCTCCTGGTTGCCTTAACAGTATAAATTTATTGTCTCATGGTTTTGAGGCTAGGAGAAGTCCAAAATCCAGGCGTCAGCAAGGTGATAGTTTCCCTTGAAAGGCTGCGGCATTCTGGAGCCAGCTGCCAGTGATCCCTGGGTCCTTGGCCTTTCTGTCACATGGCAATGTACGTGACAAATTCTGTTGACTTCCAACTTTTTTCTCTGTGGATTTCTTTCTGGGTCTGAATTTCATTTTACTTATAAAGGACTTCAGTAATCTGGATTAAAGCTCAACTTGATTCAGTTGAGCCACATCTTACCTGAGGTAACATCTTCAAGAGATCCTATTTACAATGAATCTGCACCTACCAGAATGTGGACCAAGACCACAAACATATCCAAACTGGTACACAGTTCAATCCACCACAGGTACCTAGAGCAGTATGGTATGGTTTTTCAAGGATCAGCTTTCACCATTTTCAGATTGATAGATTCTTAGAGGTTAATGTAAGAAGGGACTTAGACAAAATATGCGAAAAGAACATTGTGTGGGCACACAAGCTGTCTCAGGAGATTAGAAATGGGAGACATGGAAACTTTAACCTCAAGGTCAACAGGTAGTTATTAGAGTATAAACATTGTCCAGTTTGCTAAGTGTTGGAGAAAATATGGTGCTACTGGGACACGGAGACTGACTGACCATAAGTAAAGAATTTATTGGGAAGTTCTTCCAATGGAGGGGGTCTAAAGAACAGACTTCAGCCCACTCCTGGAAGGGGGGGGGATTTGAATTTATACAGAACTTTCCTAGGCAGGGAAATAATAGTTGGCGGGAGGGGGTTGAGGTACCCGAGTGAGGTACAGGGGCCAATAGCAAAGCCTAGAGGGGAAAACTTTCCCTGATAGTGACTAGAAGATAGTGGGTTAGGGAGTTATGGTTTCTTGGAATGCTGCAGGAGCAGATGTTTCTTTGTTCTGTAGGAATTTTATCTCCCTTCGATATGTAGGTAGGGAAGGTTTCCATTTCCCTTTACTCCGGTTTCTATGTGGTTTCTTTATTTAACCTGTGGGGAAGTGCCATGCTGTTAGACACACAGGCTTATGGGAGATGGGATTAGCCTTTCCCCAGTGCATATTAGGGGAAACTGAGCTACAGTTTGTTAATTAATGCAAACCTCTAAAACTAAGTGAAAGAAAGAAATTGTTCCAGTCTTGCTCTTTGAAAGTGTTTGTATCACTACTCCCAATTTGAAAATGAGAGGGGATTTCCACATATACACAATCTCATACACATACATACACACATTCACACACAAATAGGAATAGAACTGGAATAATATTTACAGACATATTGCAAGTATTTTTTAGTGTTGGATTATGGATCATTTAAAATTTCTTCTTTTTGTTACATCATATTTTCTAAATATTATATGATGAAATATATATTGTTTGTTATAAGGAAAAATTATAGCAATTTTGTTATCATGCTTAATTTTTATAAAATTAAAAGCTAATCTGAACCTTTTCAGATGTTTAAATCTTTAGAATCTCTCTTGAAAATACACTGGCCAGTGAATTCTATGAAGAATTTATGATCTTAACTGGTTATTCCAGTATTTCCAATCTTCCTAACATATTCATTATTTAATACTTAAACAATATGCTTCCTATTCAGGTATCAAAATGGGTTACATTTTCTTACTTCCAAAAATCTACAAGAAGCTATACAAATACTTTTTCAGACATGATATTATTTTAGAAAAATTTTTCTTCTTATTCAATCTAGTTTACATTTTTTAAAAAGCACTTATTTTTTTTTAAATCAGAGTAATACATGCTTATTTTTAAAAAGCCAAAGTACAACAAGGCTTATAATGAAAAACAAAACTAAAAACTCGCAGGCGTCTGTGCCACCTTTTCATAGCTCTTGTTCTACTCCTCGGAGGTAATAATAATCAACATATATTTATTTATTAACTCACCAAATATCTAATGAAGACCCACTGTACACCAGATATTGCTGCATGTGCTATGACTTAGCAGGACAAACACATAAACATCCATTCCGCTATGGAGTGTACATTCTTGTGTGGGAGAGGATAACAAATAAATACATGGATAGTATGTAAATAATATAATATCTTTAGGATGGTGATAAGTGCTTTGAAAAAATTAATGAAGCAGGGAAAGGGCTATGAACAATGAGAAGGTGATTAAAATATTAGATAGATTGTCCAGGAAAGGGTTCATCAAAGACTGACTTTTGTCTTCTGAGAGGAGAGGGAATCAACAAAGAAGCTTTCTAGAAGTAGAGCTTTCCATGGAACAATTCAAAGACTATGAGATGGGGCTATGATGGTTCAAAGAACCCTTAATTATTCCCAGGCCCCTGGTACTTTTTTCCACACAGCTAATTAATATGATCTATTAATATTAGATATGTTCTATTGAATTCCCACCAAAATATAAGTTCATATGGGAGGGAGGTGTCCAATTACCTGAGTCACATCCATTCTCTGCTTGTTGTGTCTCTCATTGTATTTCCTCATTGTGTCTCCTTGTCATATCAGCTCGCTGTCTTGTTTGTCTTCTTTAGGAAGTACCGGAAACCGAACCTAGCACCTCCCATGTGGTAGGTGGGCACTCAACTGCTTGAGCCACATCCACTTCCCCCCTTGCAATTTTTGGTAGCTTCAGTCATGATTACATCTGGCTAACAGAGCTAAAAATCACCAATATCTGGAGGAAGAGAAGGATATATTTTCCTTGTGTTAGTATTCAAAGTCTTTAGAGACTTTTAGGAATGAATAGTTTATTCAGAATATTCTTATCTTCACCTGTAATAGAGAATGGTTGAGTAGTAGGATGAAAGGGTGATTTTTGTGTTAAAAGCTTTTCCTGGTAGTGAGAAAAGGAGTTCGAGGGTCATACAGTTAAATATAAAGACTTTCACCTAATCTCTCTTCTTTTTTCCAAAACCTCATGCCATCTCATTACTGTATCTATTATTTCCCAATCCAGAGTCTTTCAGAGGTTAGTTTCATAGAGAAGGAACTCCTGATCTCCAGCCTGGAGAAAAGTAGATTATTCCTCTAATTTTTTCAGATTTGAGAATGGGGCCTTTGGAGCCCACAATTCTTTGTACCCATTTTTGTGTAGACGTATTTTCTCATTTCTCTGAGATGCCATGAGTACAATTTATGGGTCATACAATAAATGTGTTTAGTCTTCAAGAAACTGCAAAACCATTTTCCAGAATGCCTGTATCATTTCAATTCCCACCAAAAATATAAGAAGCATTTTATCTTCATCTTCACCAACATTTGGTGTTGTCATTCTTTTTATTTTAGTTTTTCTAATAAGCTAGTAGTAAAATCTCATCGTTATTTTAATTTTCATATCCCTAATAACCAATGATATCTACTACTCTAACCATGTTACTAGTCTGAGAAAAGTATGGAAATCTTACCACCCTTTTTATCCATTTACTCTTACCCCTTTATAGTATATAAGTTAAATATTTCTTCACATATATAGAGAAACCTCATCAGAGAGTACAAAAATCTTTGCTTCTATCTTCTAACATATTTTTCAAATCTTAAATGAAGAAGTATAGTCAATTGTATTAACCCATATTTCTATATTCTTTCAAATTTTTCATCTCTTATGTCCCAAGCTTCTGTTTTTTTATCATTTTTTTTTTTCTGTTTGAAGAGTTTCCTTTCGTTATTAATTTTGGCTGATTATGCTGATCACAAATTCCCTTAGATTTCTGTCATCTAAGAATGCCTTGATTTCACTTTAATTCCTGAAGGATATTTTTGTTGGGGACAGTAATAGGGGTTGACAGTACTTTTCTTTCAGCAAAAGAAAAATGTTGCACCACTTCCTACTGACCTCCATGGTTTCTGGTGAGAAATTTGTTGTCATTTGATGTGTTGATTTTCTATAGATAATATATTCTTTCTCTCTGGCTCCTTTCAAGATAGTTCTTTTTGTCCTTAGTTTTCAGAAGTTTGACTATTACGCATTTTGGCATAGATTTATTTGATTTATTCTGGGTTTTTTTTTTTTAACTTCTTGGATCAGTAGGTTTATATCTTTTGGATAGGCTTTGAAAGTTGGCCAGTACTTCCTTAAATGTACTTTAAATATACTTCTTTGCTTTCTGGATTCTTTATGGCATGAATATCTTTGTCCCATAGGTCCTTGAGCCTCTGTTCACTTCTTTTCAGTCTGTTTTCTCTCTCATATTCAGAATGGGTTGTTTCTATTATTTTATCTTCAAGTTTATGGATTCTTTCCTCTGTGCCCTCCATTTCTTTGAACCCATTATCAAGCTATTTCTCATATTTTATTTTTCAGTTCTAAAATTTCCATTTGGTTTTTCCTTACATTTTCTGTTGCTTTGAGAAACTTTCTATTTTTAAGTTGTTTCAAGCATTTTTGTCATTGCTTATTGGACCATTTCTATGGTGGCTGCTTTAAAATCCTTGCTGGTTAATTCCAACATCTATGTCATCTTGGTGCTGGTGTCAATTGATTGTAATTCCTCACATAAGTGGATATATTGCTAGTTCTTTGTATGAGTGATTTTTTATTTTATCCTGGGCATTTTGATACTATGTTGTGAGACTGTGGATCTTATTTAATCTTTTTTTTTTGCAGGAACTCACTCTGTTTAGGTGTTAAAGGTCCAGGTGTGGGTGAAATCTCAGCTCTCCATTTTAGTCCCTTTGATAACACCACAGTGGGAAAAACAGAATGACAATGAGCCTCACCTTATACCATCTCATTCCTCCTCTTTGCTGCTGTGTGAAGGTGGAAGTTGTGCTTTTCATCTGGTCCCATGACACCAATCATGTAATGGGAAGAGGGAGTGTGACTTCAGCTCCGCACTCAATGCTAGTGATACTTCAGGGTGGGGATAGGTCAGTGTTCCTTTGGTGTTTAGCTAGATATGAGTGAGTATTATGAAACTTGTTTTCCATTCTTCTAGGTTACCTTTTTCCTAGTCCTTTGGTTAGAGAGCACAGGTTTTCCCTGGGACTTTTCTTTTCTCTGTGCCTGTTGGAAGTTCTGGGTTGTAGGTTTCTCGAATGCCCATATAGGATATATGAGACAAAAGAAAAAACCCAGGAACTCATCACCATGTTATTCTTCAAGTCCTGAGGTCCCTAACTATTTTGCCTTCCTTTTTCTACTTCTCAGAGTTTTTCTGTTTGTTGTATTATATGCAGGTTTTTTAGTTGTAAGAGGGAAGACTACAAGGAACAAAGATATGCCAGAACTAGAAATCCTGGCATGCCTATTTAAGTAGTTTTACATTATTCCACTCATTTGGCATACAATGCTGAATTGTGTTAGTGAGATAATTTAGTGCACGTCTCCTTCATTTGTATAACTATGTTCTTTACTAAATAATCGTTTATTTGTTCTGTGTTCTTTTCCCCAGAAAGGTTTCTAAAAGGGTTCCTTTTTATTGCAAGGAGTTCAAATCTACATATGCTACTTTTTCTTTCTCTATTGATTATCAATCAGACTTCTCCAAGTGCCTAAAAGGCATTTCCAATTCATTTCATTCTCTTCTTAAAATTCTGCAAACTTCAGACCAAATTCATTATTTTCCTACAACATTAGCATCCCTTTCAAATTTTTTATCTTTCATTATTCCAATCTCCAAGCTTAAAGTTTTTATTAATACCTAATATGACATGTTTTGTGCTTAATGTCCATTGAGCCACAAAATTCTAATGGTTCTTCCTTTAAAATAGTTTTCAAGGCATCCTCTTCTCTCTATTGCTATAGTTGTCCCCTTAGTTTTTGTAGTCATCAGCAAATAATTTGGTTTTGCAAAAACGTTTTTCCTGGATGGCTCACTTCTCGTTTCAAAGGCTTTGTACTTTCACACATGGGCAAATTATCAGGACTTTCTAAACTTATTTGGGTACAAATTTGAAATTACATTCTTTCTTCAATAACACAACAAAAAATGTTGTGTTTACTTCCCTTGTATCATCTTGGCTGTGTTCCATAATTTTTCTGCAACCTTAAATTTTTCAAAGACTTATTTGATTGTATATAAAAACTTTGGTCTCCTACAAAATTCAAAGCTTTCCTATTCTCTCCCTACTTTCTTTCTTTTTCTCCTACCCCTCTCCCCCAATCAGAAGACTTAAACTTTTTATGGCTTAATAGTCTATAGTGAATAGTAGATGGAAGGAGCTAGGAGGCTGAGGGGAAATGTTTCTTTCTGACCTCTTTATGGATTGTTGCTACTTCTGTAAACACTACTGCAGTCTCAGCCAGAGTTTGGTTGTAGACAACACACTTCTTCCCAAATACCTTGTCTCCTGACATGATGTCTGACTCTGCTTGGGCTTTCATATATATATATATATATATACCCTTCTCTCTTTGCCACAGGTGAACTATCTCTTCATCTTTTGGTGCTAAGTGTGTAAGACTTTAGGGTAGGAAAAGGACATCCTTGCTTTTGTCCAGGAATCTTCCAGGTCTCCACTTGATCTATGGAAATCTTACTTATCTTGCCACAGCAAACACTGAGAATGCAGGCTACTTCCCTGCCAGGGCTGCCTCAGCCACGTAGCTCGTGCCATTCATTCTCTCTGTGTGAAAGCTGCATTTGAACATTTCACCTGTCCTGTGGGTCACCAACCTTCAGAGAAGAAACATTCATTACTCCAGAGCTAATAGATTACTCCATACGAGTTTATCTTGGTTTCAGGAAGCAGAAACACACATATAGAAGGAGGCTTTTTTTTTTTAGTTCTGCTCTTATATTGACTATACAGGTTGGGTTGGGGTTTGAATTAAAGCAGGGTTTCTGAACCAGGACCTCTCCTGGTAAGCCCTGTGGCCTGCTCCAACTGCTAATAGTTTTATGAAGTTGTAAGGTAAGGATACTTTTCTCTTCTATTTTAGGCATTAGCTACAACTCTGAAGACAGCAGGAAAAATTCTACTTTACATCTTATTGCTAACATATTACTGCCACACCATTCACAAAGCCATGTGTGTGGCTCAACTTTCACTTCAATAGAAACTTTTAAAAAATCCACTTGTGTCTTAACATCTTAATTTCATTCATCATCTCTGTCTTTTTTCCCTAAATATGTAATTTATTCTCTATATCAAGGTGGTTGAACTATGACCCTTCAGCCAAGTCCTGCCTGTAACCTGTTTTTAAATTTTTTTACAAATAAAATAAAATTTTATTGAAACACAATAATAGTGAAACATATTTTATTAGTTGGTTAAATAGGTGCTTACATAAAGTACCAGAAATCTGTTGGCTTTTATAAAGGATATTTATTTGGGGTAAAAGCTTAAAGTTACAAGGCCCTAAAGAGTCCAATTCATGGTCCCATAAGAGGTACTTTCTCACCCAAGTCAGTTGCCATATGTTGAAGGAAGAGGGCAGTGGTCTCTGCTTGGTCTCTTGGGCTTTAGCTGCTCAGCTGTTCTGTTCTCTTATGCTGCAAACTACAAGGCAAATGGTTCATCTCTCTGCAGGGCTCAAGATCAAAGTCTTCTCCTCTTCTGTGTCTGTGGAGCTCTCTTTCTTTTCTCGTGTGTCTTTTTCTACGTGTCTTCTTGAGTAAATGTCTGTTTATATAGCCCACCAAGGGAGCAGGTATTTAACCTGAGTTATACCCTATTGATGTGGTGGAATCAAAGCCCTAATCTTAACATAATTTAATCAAAGACATCTCAGCTGAATTTAATATAATCAAATGTTATCATGCCCAAGGAATAGACCAGTTTACAAACATAATCTCTCCTTTGGGAATTCATAAATAATCTCAAACTGCCACACTCACCCATTTGTTTACTTAATGTCTATAGCTGATTTCACAGCACAATAACAGATTTGATTAGTTGAGATGGAAAGTTGTTGTCTTACAAAGCACAAAATATTTACTATCTGCTCCTTTCAAGAAAAAAAAAAATTGACCCTTGCTCTAATTCTTTCCATATTAGGTGGACATTCTTCCTGCCATTCAAAGTTCTTGGCAATATGGTTCCTACTGCCCTTCCAGATTTATTGATCCAAAATTCACCATTTTTTCTATAAAAAGATATATCTTATAGAATGATCTAGCTAAACAATTTTCTCTAATTATCTCATCTTGGTTTTTTTAGCTTGTCCATATGAACTAATGCTAGTGTATTGAAGTACCATGCAGCAGTAATTTTCTCCCTATTTCAGGAATTCTTTCAAACCCCTTGCTTTCCCTTTTCATTCCTGCTACTCCTTACACTTATCTTTTTCATCTCATTAACTTCTCCTTTGCTCTGACATTTCTTTGGAATGAGTTTTTTTCCTTTTTAACTGAAAATTATCTTTCAGAGGCTGTTGAGTGACTTGCTTCCAAGAAAAATAAATAAAACTCTTGTTTTCTGACCAGCACCCCTTTTGGATTGGAGATCAAACCACTGATATCTAAATATGCATTCTTCTTTCAATTTTCTACATTTTAGTTGTTGCTGTTCCATTCCTGTTGACATGATCTCTCTCCACAATTCTTCTGTCAAAAATCATAAAATCCTTCAAGTCTATCTCACAACAATACAATGTGGTCCCTTTATCAGATGTGATTTTTTTTTAACACTTTCATTTCTCTCTTATGAAAATGTAATAGCTTTGCCTTACATGGAGTTATTCACATGTCTTTCTATGTTGTCAATATTTTGAGAGCATTAATTACATCATTAATATGCTCTTATTTTCTCCTTGCTTAAATCATAAACAATTAATATGTACATCCCATTATTTTATGTTTATTTGGCATCTTATTGTCTTCTAGTTTTTCCTATGCTTTAGTCTTATTTTCCAGATTTGAAATTCTCTTTGATATTACAGACTATAGAATATGCTTTTTCTACACATCTCTATTCCAATGATGGGACCACAGTAGTAGCTTAATTAATACAATATAATTTATTTGGTGGATGGAAGACATCTTTAAAGAGAAAAAATGGTAAAACTATATTACTGATTAAAATCATCAATAAAAATTGCCCAACTTCTTTGACAGCAGGTCAAGTCATATTATTCATCCATCTGTCTATCCAAACATACAAATATTTTATACATCTATTTATTCCTCCTTCAAAATATCCTTTCATTCACAATGTGTTTGATATGTATTGAGAATAGATGAGGTACTATTCTAGAGGCAGTGAAGGTATAGTGTGGGATACCTGACAACCAAGACTAATCACCCCCTTGATAAATATTAATACATCATTATTGTAGGAAACATAATGGAAAAAATTCAGTTCCATACAGAAGAACAAAAAATAAGCCATTCTTGGCTTTGTTTATATGCATAATAATATCTGTTCAAAATAAGCATCAACATTTTCTTGAAAGGGAAGACTGCTAAATGTAAGTATATGACCCAAAGCCAGAGGGTCAAGGCCTTCCCACCCACTGGTCTCGGTGATGTGGTTATACTCTTACATCAGCCTGCTCACCCAAATCACCCTTACCTGACTCCTCCACTCCAGTCCCGAGAGTGTGCTTTGAAGTTCTCTAACAGCTCTAAAATACCCAGACACTCTTACAGCAGTAAGGATTACATTCCATAAACGTTATTCATAAAATGACCGGTTTACTGTTGATTCTGGCTAATAATATTTCATTTTTTGTACTAGCCTTGGTATCTTCCAAAGAATGGAACACAGAGGGATCACCTTCTTTGCTGTATTCCAGTGACAGCTGCCACCAGTCACAGATTATTACATACTCTCAGGTCAGAAATACTAAACCAACCAGAGAGAGAGTCACCAAATTGCCCATAGGCCCCTGTATAAGTCAGCAGCAAAGCTGAAAATAAAACTCCTAACTCTCCCCATAAAACTACCTTGCCTCTCTGAATCAGTTTACACAGCCTGCTCTTTTACTGTCCTCGGAATCTGCCTTTGCCATTCTCTTCAGCTGTCTCCTTTAATCTTCTTTGCAGGCTCAGTAACAATTTCCATTTTTCTTGGCCTTATTAACAGGTGGCACCAAAGATATGATATGTGTCCTCATGTGATGGAAATAGTTCTTTTAATTTAGCGTCACCACTATCATTATTTTGTAAACACACTTTCTCTGTATTGTTTTATATGCATTATGCTAAAGTTTTACTATGGTTGCTTTCTGAGGAGGTTTAGTCTTTAAAGGTGGTCCTTAAAATGTTATATGGCAAATAGGTTTACTACTACAGCTCTTTCTTGGAAATTAACAATTTATGTTAGCATTATTTAAAAATCTGAGAAGTTCAGAAGTAAAGAAACTTGATTACTTTATTTAACTTTGTGTTTTCCAAATTTATTTGACCAAGAAAATTTTATACTTTCAGAAATATTTTATTGAAATATTTTTAATATAGTATAATGCAAAAAACTCAAGTTTGCAGTTTGATTAGCAAACACTTCTGTGTTTCCATACCACTGTCAAGACATAAAATATTTCACCACTACAAACAGTTCCCTCGTGTCCCTCCCCAGTCCTCATCAATCCTGATGAATCCATGACTCCATGTTGTAGCACTGTGGATCACTTTAGCCTATTACGAATAAATGGAATCATATAGGTATAGTCTTCTAAGTCTAGCTTCTTAAGAGCAGCATAATATGTGTTGAGATTCTGTTATGCTGTTGAATGTTTCAAGAGTTAAATCCTTTTTATTTTTCAATAGTGTTCCATTCTGTACCTCAATTTATTTAATTGTCCTCTTGTTTCTACATTCTGACTATTATGAGTAAATCTGTTATTAATGTACTTGTACAAGCTTTCTGTGGACAAATGCTTTCCTGTCCTTTGCGTGGATCTCTAGGAGAAGAATAGATTGGCCAATGAATAAATAAATGTTTGCTTAGCTTTTTACATAACCTCAATTTGTTATCCAAGTTCTTTGTAATATTTTACATTTCCACAGCAATGTGTATGAGAATACCTGACTGTAAAATGTTGACAATTTTTTTCCAAACATCATGTAACAGACTAGGTAAAATATGAAATCCTGATATAGATATCATAGAAATGGGAATAGTAAAAAAAAGTGTAAAAACTAAAGCCTATTTTTTTAAAGGTCTGATTCAGGGATAATCAGCTATATGTCTTGAGTTTGTTCCTTTTGTGATTCAAAGTTTTCTTAAGATCTATTTCTTCCCAGGTGGCTGAAAGACTTTAGGTATTTCTTCATATTTCTATAGAATGCCCAAATAATTTCACTGTAAAATGTTCTTTGATTAAATTGAAAATCTGGTGCAGACTTTCTAGTCCAGTTTATGCTTGTATAGTAAAATTGGTATTACTCTGGAAATTAATATTTTACTCATATATTAAAATTAAAAAAGCATTGAATGATAATAAGAAATTGGTGATAGAAAGTTGGGACATTTACTTTTCAGTTCTATAGATTGAATCTCTAGGGTATTCTTACAATGAAGCTGGAGTGTTGTAAACTTATTTAAATCTAGACTATTTTCAGTGGACCTGGGTTAAAAACATTTCAGGAAGTTCTATTAAAGCATTTTAAAAACACATGTGCTTTTAATCACAAAATAATCACATATTTATTTCTTATATGAAAGAATGTCTGTTTATTCAGAGAATAAGACAGGGGTAGGTTGAAGAAGAATCGGCTGATTTGAGGGCTTAGCAGACAGAATGAAAATATGATGACTCATACCTGAGGAGTCACTCATGCTAACTTTGCTTGACCTGGGTATCATCTAAACATTTTGTGATATTTTTTCCATTCATTAATCCATTTAGTGGTAGCATAGGGATCCTGAAAACATCCAGTCAATTCTTTTTTGATGCTTTGATTTGCTCTAACCCAACTTCTCCAATTGTTAACCTTCAAGAACTTGCTTGAAGGATTTGCTTCATTGATCGCAGAGAAAATCTAGGGAACATATATTTATGGGTTGGGAGTGGGTTTTATCATTCTTTTCTCTCTCATATCAGTCTTGCTTCATTTTTTATTCCGAGACAAAAAAGAACATAGATTGTATATGATGATAAAAAGCACATCTCCTACTTGGTACTAAGGCTTATAAAGAAGGGAAGAGTATTTGATGTCTTTCAAAGTGGAAAGCACAGATTGGTATAGCTGGACACCTCCATGGCATCTGTATGTAAAGATCATAATAACAGAGTCACCTGAAACACCTTCTTTTCTGAATTTACTCAGTCTCCTTTCATCATCATGGTCTCACTGACTTCATACTACATGTACTTCTGATTGGTTACAGCTCACTCTCCAATTCTCTTCTAATGCACCAAATTATTACTATTCAAAGTTGTCATTATTTGAATTTTTATTGTAAAATATTTTCTCTTTGGAAGGAACAAATGTTTATTTTAAGATTCAAGATTTTGCTCTAATTTACCAAGTCAAACTGATAATATCCAAATAAATGCATTTTCTTTTTTAACTTAATGTTATTTTAAAGAATAGTGATGTGGATGTCACAAAGTAGGAGGCTACCTGACTAAAACCAACTGAGAATTCAACCCAAAATATTTCTGTTAATAAACTCAGAGTTTCTCTTTTGCTAGATATAGCAGCCACTCATCACTAAAATTATCATGAGCCTCTTATTATTCTGTAAACATTTAGATTTCTTTTGAAAGGAGAGAAGAATAAAAACAAAGCCTAGAGGTGACAGGTAGCTGTTCTATTCCAGCTGAGTGTTGCTGCTGTGTGTTTCACCTTGTCCCTCAGAAGACAGTTTGAAATTCTAACCCCCACCTCAGAAGGGACCTGTTTTAAAATATGGTCTTTTCAGATGGAGTTAGTTAAGTTGAAATGAGGTCATATTGGAGTGGGGGTCTACCCCCACTCCAATATGACTGGTGTGTCTTTTTAAGAAGGGGAGAGAAGACAGATGAGGCAGAGAACACTATGAAATGCTGGCAAGCCACCTCCAAGAACCAGGAAAGACCAGGAAAATAGATTCCATTACAGACTTTAAAACAGAGCATGGCCCTGCCCATGCCTTGATTTCAGGCTTTGAGCCTTCAGAACTGTGAGACAATATCGGTGATACTTTGTTAGGACAGCCCTAGAAAAATATGACTGTTGCTTATGCAATGTCACTTGACACCTTTGATGTGATTGTAGTAGGCAGAATTCTGAGATGTTCCCCAAGATTCCCAGTCTCCTGATGAACATACAGTGTATAATCCCAGGAACTGGCAGTAAGGATATGCAATATGTAGTTGATTTTAGGAAAGGGAGATTATCCAGGTGGGCCTAATCTATTCATATGAGACTTTTAAAAGCAGCATATTTTCTCCAGCTGGTCACAGAAGAGGAAGTCATAAAGACATGTTTGCCTAACCCAGAAAAGAGCAAACATCCATGTTGTGAATTCCCTGTGGAAACCACATGGCAAAGAGCTGTAAGGAGCCTCCAGGAGCTTAGGTCAGTCCTCAGGAAACAGCTGACAAGCAAATGGGGACCTCAGTCCTACAACTGCAAGAAAATGAATTCTGCCAACAACCAGTAAAACTGGAAGAGTGCTCTGAACCACAGATGAGAACTGCAGCGCTAGCCAACACCTTTGATTTCAGCTCCATGAGAATCTGAGCGGAGAATCAAACCACACCAGACTTCTGACCTGCCACAGAAACTGTGAGATAATGAATTTGCATTGTTTTAAGCCACTAATGGAAAGCTAATATAGTGAGGCAATCAAAATGAGTTGGTTTATTAATCTAAAGAGCTGTTGAAAGCAGAAAATCACAAGTGATACAGACATACTTCATTTTTTAAGATGAAATGCATAAACGCTTTAATATCCTGATTTTTATGGTAGGACCAAGATATTTTCTGTAACAGTACATTCTGTCAGTGATATTCCAATAATCTTTTTTTATGTATAAATCACATAATGTTTCTTTTATATTTTCTAGTTTTTGCATTCTTTAAAATGAAGCAAGACTGTAAAGATACTTGTGAAATAATCTGATTGGAGAATTTTTCTAAATTTTATGATTCCCCTACCCCACCCTAATATTTTTAGCTGTCTTGGTCACATCTAGTTCCATGGCAATTATTTAGAGTCACCTTTATTAAGTCTTTTGGAAAAACTCAACTTAATTTTCATATACCCAACCATATTTTTCTTTAGTATTATTTCAGTATCTTCTATGATTAAATTATATATAATTAAATTATGCTGCTTATATAATTAAATTTAATTATATAATTAGATTACTTATATCACTTATAAAGTAAGTTACTTATTTTTAGTAACACATAAACCTGGCATAAACAGGTTGGAAACAAATGCAGATGACAAATAGGCATTAATTTAATTTAGTAGAACTTAGTAGAAGTAGATATGTGCAGACATCCTGCCATGTTTGCTTCAGTGCTCAATATGCTGTGGTTCTAAGTCTGTGTATTATGGAGGGAATGGAGAAAGTCAGTCAATCTCGAAAGTAAATGAAGTGAAGGCAAGTTAAAAGACCTTTCATTAAACATGTATCTATATAATTAACACCATTTTTTACAGCCTTATGAAGATTTCATAATAATATTATCCCCTAAGTATCAAGCTTCACAGAGGCTCCAGATCATTCAAAGGTGTTGCAAAAAAAAAAAAAAAAAAAAAAAAAACTTTAATGCAAAAATCATTAACTCCTGGAGGGTCAAGTGAATATTTATTATTTATTCTCACATGCTTCTGTCTCCTACATAGGCCGGTCCAGGTTTGAATTGCACTGTCTGGCTCTGGGGTTTTGGACAAGTTAATCATTCTGATACTCCATTCCTCTTCTCTAAGATGAGGTAAGAGAATCGTTCAGGATTGTTGTCTGTGTGTGTGAAGTGCCTGGCACATATTAGGTGCTTAATAAATATCACTACCTTTCTTGCTTGGCCTTCTGTGTTATGATGGAATTGTCCCAGTATTTGATTAGCAAGATGTGGGCTGCAGCAATCTCTAATTCTAATGGACTATAACTAAGTTCCTTCCATACCATACGATATGGCAATTTGCTGAATGTGTATGAAAAGCTGTAAGTATCCTTCAGCAAGACATTTTCTTTTAATAGTTGAGTTACAGTCCCTCAATTATCAATTGACTCACACTGTACTATCTTGTTTCCAGATTTTTAAGCAATTATTAATGCACTTTTCTAATAGTATAACAATAATAAAATTCAAAATTGAGAGGATTCACCCACCATCTCCCTACCCTAATTCAGTTAACTGTCTCATCACCTTGTTCCATTCTATTCCTCTCCTCTTTCTCTTAAGAAATTATAATTATAGGGACTTAGAAATTTTTAAACATGATTTCTTTCGTTCACATTGTAAGGCCATCTTAACAGTATCTTCAGTAAGAAAAGCTACCGTGATGAGCTGCGCAGTATTCCTGTTACCGCTGTCAGCCGGCGCGTGCTTCCACACCTGCCCGCGCAGTGCTCTCCTGCGTTCCTCCTGCCAGGCTCAGGGCATTCAGGTCTGGAGTGAATTTATATGTGAGACTCAGGCAGAGCTGGTACTAGCAGCCAAGTTTGCTCCCTGCTGACGCTGATTTTAAATCTCTGACGGACTATTTGTTTCCTCTAGAGAGAACAGCAGGGACATCAGTGTGGGACAGAGCTAGCTGCAGGGAACATGAGGCAAGCAAAACGCTCTTTGATCTCCAAAGTGCAGATAGTAAATAGAAGTGCTAGTGGCCGTAGTCTAGATTTGGTAAAATTGGTACTTTGTTGGAGAATAGAAAAGATGATGTGTGTGTGAAGTGCAAAAGAATTGGGAAGTCAAAGAAGAAAGGCGGGAATATATTTAAAAATGAAACAATATTGAAAAGTGGTAGAATGTTCAAATCAGTTTTGAATTTTTGCTTTGCTAAGGTAATTAGGTTGGCCTATTGAAATTCCACATGGAGGCAAAGGGCCCCAGGTCACACCTGTTGCCATGGGTAGGTTTACGATTTGTCTGTGTGACTTATTAGGTCATGTTGTAGAGGCATTGGTTCTCCAGAAAGAAAACATCAATACACCCGCTCCCCATGACACACACACACAAATCTTTTATTTGTGAGTTTCAAACATTTGCGCTGGCGCCTGTAAGGCTAGTTGTAATGTCTTTACAATAGTATCTTTACTGATAAAAGAACAAAATTGAGCCCAAACTCAGCTGTTTCACAATTTAAGTTTTGCTATGATGTTGGCATTTATCCCTATTGTTCCATTTATTATAAATAAGTATTCAGCATGGACTACATGCTGTTCTCCACTCCTGGGAAACCAGCAGGGGACAAAACAGATAAGACCTAATGTAGACCAAATTCTACTTGGATTCTAATTGGAGAATTAGGAAGTAAACAATATAAAAGTTAATATATAGTATAAATGGGTACTGGAAAGCATTGTGGTAGTAAGCTGTTGTTATTTTATAGGGAGAAGACAAAAAGAAACAAGCAAACCAAAAAAAACCCTGCTTGATGAAATAACATCGGCGTCGATACCTGAAGGCAGTGAGAGAGCAAGCCATGGGAATATAGCTGGGAAGAACATTTTGGGCAGAGGCTTAGAGAGAACAACAGCAGGGAAGCCAAAATGGCTAGGAAAAAAAAACCACAACAAAAAAGGGAAAAGGGGTGCAGGAGAGAAGGGTAGTAGATCATCAGCATCTTGCAGGCCAAGGTAAGGATTTTGACTTTAAGATTTTTTTTGTTTACTTGTTTGTTTGAGCAGACAAGTAACATAAACCAGTTTGGGTTTTCACAGGCCAATCTAGCTGCATGTTGAGAACAGAGGATGAATTGTGCTAGTTTGAGTTGTAAGAATATAGCAGGAATTTCTTGCATAAGTGAAGGAGACAAGCATCAGGTATGTCTAGCAGTGTCAGAAAAATGAGTGGATATTGAATTACTGAAAAGAGTTGATTTTGCAGGCCTTATAATATTAATATTAATATTAACTGTGCTTTTTCCATAGCAAAAAACAAAGGTGCTCTAGAAATTAGTCTTGAAAAAATATTTATATACAAAGACTAAATTTTTTGAGTTTTGACATGTGATTTCTTTACTTCATTGATATTGAACTACCAAATTCTGAAAAGGCTGTGCAATTTCTTTCTGGAATTAGCTATTTATTCTCTTTCTAGCATAGACTTGTGAAAAATACAGATAATGATCAAACCGTAAGGTTATAATGAACATCTTTTCTTGATTAATCAAGTAAATCAATTCCTTCTTCTTACCTCAGATGTCCAATTTTTCAAAAATAAATAAAAACTATGTTCTGACCTTCCTTATAAAAGTCTCAAAAGATTTCTTAATCCTTGAACATGCACTATGTTGAAAACATCACTAAATCCCTAAAATCTTTCAGCTCTCAGAATTCATTATAGAAATGATTAAGGATGTTTAGAAATACCAAAAAAGTAAAAAGAAAAATGGCTGTCGTTACTTTGAAGAATAATTTTTAAATGAGAGAAAAAGCATTTTACAACTTATTCCATGCAGTTAATGTGATAGGCCAGTGATATGTCATCTTATGAATATTGGGTATTTCCTGAAGTGATTTCAGGGTATGCCAGATGTTCAGAATGCTTGGTTTTAGACCCTTTCTTCTGACAAATAGAATTGAGTCTTTGATGTAGCCTCCATCCCTGAGGCATTAGCTTGAAATACAACATGGAGTCCTAGTCCAGGACAGCATATTTTAGATGACAGCCACGCTGTTCAGAACCCATTTCTGTGTATATATGTGTGTGTATGATACCTCCACCCCCACCAACACACATGCACATGCATATACATATGCATGGATACTTTAATACTGAAGATCGCCAAAAGCTTGAGACTGTTACTGTAAATCCAGGCTTCCTAATTGACTCTTAATTCAATCATTTCCTTCTGGGCATGCAGGAACGTAACAAAATTCTGAAGTCAAATCATAGCCTTATTCAGTAAGTTCCCAGTTACATTATGTAGGAAATTTGACTACAGTTCAGTACTAAATTTGAATATGACTTTAATTGTAGCTCAAGAATGGCCTACTTTCCAAATTTCCTCAGCTGTGTGCCTGGATCCAGCACTATTCCGAGGAAGTGAGGGGTAAAGTTTGTGAAATGTCTATATTCATAGAATATCACTGGCACTTTCTGTATTTACTGTCTGACAAAGATGACACCTAATGCTAGGGTGTGGGATACAGTACCCTCAACCACTACACTGAGGGTTTCTTGTTAATTTAGGTCTAGCTGCCTGTAGCTAGAAAAAGAGAGCAAAGGAGGCAGTCCTGCCTGCTTGATGCTGGTATTTTCCCCAAGACACATGGGAAGAGACTGGACTGCTCAGCATTATATGGAGTGAATTCAGTAGAAAGTTATAGCAGGTTCAAGGCTATGGCATGGGAAGAATTGCATGGGATTAGAATGTGGAGAAATGTATTTGAGAGAGGGGACTCACACCCCTTCCTTCCCCTTCACTTTCATCCTCTTTTCCCGACGGCCCTATCCCTGTATTCCATAGTAAAAGTAGGCTTTTCTGAGACTTCACCTTTGCCTTTTCTTCCTTGACTTTTCCTATTAATGTAGACCTGTTTCGTCTCCCTATTCCGATCAGTATAGTACATTTTATGTGGGAATGTAACAAAGAATTCCAAGTGGCTTATACAGCTAAAGCTATCTCAGATACCATTTGTTTAAATGTAAATTTTATCTCTGTAAATATATTATAATCAAAGAAGCGATTAGAATTTCAAGCCTCATGGTAAAATGGTTAGGAGATAGTACTCTGTGAAAGTTTGTACTTGGGTTACAGGCTTCCTGATTCACCACAGAAAATTTCCTCAGAAACCTATGTGAGAGATATTAAAAATGTAGATTAACACCAGGAAAACTACCCAAATAGCCATCATTAGGGAAATGGATTAATTGATGTATGTTTATTCAGCCACTGACGAATTTAAACAGAATGCACTATGCATACAATCAACAACATGGATGAATCTAAAATATATGCTATTGAAAGAAGTTAATCAACGTATTAGTTAAAGTTCTCCAGAGAAACAGAACAAATAGAAAAAAATACATATATAGAGAGAGACAGAAAGAGAGAGAGAGAGATTTATTATAAAAAACTGACTCAGATGATTATGGGGGCTGGCAAGTATGAATTATATAGGGCAAGCCAGATGTTGCAAATTCAAGTAAGAGTGATGTTGAAGTCTTGAGCCCAAATTTCTTAGGAAAAGCAGACAGGCTGGAAATTCAAGAAGGTGTTGGGGCTGTAGTCTTAAGGAAGAATCCCTTCTTCATCCTGTATCCTTTAGTTCTTTGCATTTAAAGCCTCCAACTGACTGTATGAGACCCACTCACATAATAACGGGTAATCTTTACTTAAAGTCAACTGATCGTAGATGCTAACCCCATCTATAAAAATATTTCCACAGTCACATATAGGCCTGTGTTTGACCAAACAACTGGTCACCATAGTGAAGCTGACACGTAAAATTAACCATCAAAGGCACAAAAAACATATACCATATATTCCATTTGTATGAAACTTGGGAAAAGACAAAATAGCGGTGTTTTATATCTGAGGGTGAATTACCTAGAAAGAAGCAGGAAAAAACCCTCCAGGGTGTAGACAAAATTATGTCTTGATTATAGTTTGGGTTACATCAGTATAGTCATATGTAATATTCCTTGAGTTAAGCTCTTGAGATTTCTTTACTTTACTTTGTTATACTTTAAATTGAAAAATCACTTGGAAAAACAAATAAGAAAAGAAAAAACGATCACTCTAAATTCTGTCAAAGATAAACTGAAGCGTTTTTTAAAAATTTGTTGAAGTTTATTTGGGAAACAAGCGACTCATGAATTGGGCAGCAACAAACCAAAATGGTAGGGAGCTCTGGTAAGGGAGTGAAATGGGTATGCTTATATAGGGCAAATGAAGAAGCAGGCAAGAAATGTTCTGATTGGCTGACATTAACTTTCATTTTATGTGTGTGCAGGGGAGGCCTTACAAAGTGGGGAACAGATATACATTGGTTGATTAGTATAGTATCTAATCATCTATTTTTCCAGGACCAAAACAGGTTTATCATCTGGAGTTGCTTATTGCAGTTTGGTAGGGTATATTTCATTGTTTCATTTCTTGGAAAGGTCCTGCAGATCAATTATTTTATCTTCTGGAAAATCCTTTCCCAGAAAGGAGTCTCTCCCAACAATGCCAAATACAAGAGGGCATTTTATTTTACTTAACATTACTTACCAAAATACAAATTCTGTGCTCACAATAGATACTTTGATTTAGTGGCTTGGGGTAGTCCCAGGAATCTGTATTATTTGTTAAGCCTTTCAGGACATTATGATGCTGATAGTCTATGAACCACATTTTCAGAAATATTGGGCTAACTCAGGGACCCTACACCTCCAATGAGAGCCCAGGCCAGTGTGTTATTGGGGTTTTTGTAATTTAGATAATTTGTATCATGATTTATGAGATTATGCAATTTACACTGACTTTTTAAATTGTGAATCAAATCATAATTCAATTACTAAATTATTTTTCATTTAAGTCATCTAAAGAATAAATTGGAGATAATATGGAATTCTTTAGGTCATTTCTCAACAGCTCTCAGAAACCAGGCTATGTAACTCTTATAAATCCTCCCCTCCCATTTCCATTCCCTGTTGAGAGTCAAGTTTTGAGCTCAGATCTAATGGATACCATATAATTAGCACCTTCCAGGACTAGCTACTTAAAACAACTGACTTTCGATTATTAACAGCAAGCCATGCTGTGTTTTTATATGTAAAGTATACTACAAAATATTTTAAATAAGTTCCTTTTGTTTAGAAATTGAATATCTATTTCACCCTTATAGTTTTGCCAGTAATTCTAACAGGAATGCATTTGTAAAGTTGAGCAAGAATGCAGATTTAATATAATTATGGTAAGATTTGTGTTGAAGTCTACACAGCACATGAATTTAATTTTCTTCACTTTCAGTTTGTTTACAGGCAATTCAGCTTAAGATAATATAATCACTTTGCTGAATTCCTTTGTCAAATGTTGAAGATATTCAAGGATGGTTATCTTAATAAAAGGGAATTTGAATTTATGTGTATGATGCTCATTTTATTCCCTTAAATTGTCTTTAATCTGTTAAATTAAACAATGTAGGTAAAATAGTCCGTAAAAATACATTACCAATTTGTATGACATTACTAAAGGTATGATGATTTAAATGGAAATACATTAAATTAAAATATAATGCAAATATTTTGTTCAGAATATACTGGCAAATTTAATGGCCCCCTTTTTCACATAAACAAAAACTAGAAAGTAAGAAAGTAAGAGGGAAAGGAGAGAGAGTAAGCATAAGTAATAAAGAAAAGATTTCAAATGTACCGAATTTAGCTTTGAGAATACTCACTTAACACACATATTTAGTAGAAAAAGAATAAAGTATTCTTCTTTATACTTCATAAAGTATAACTTTATGGTCAAATGAACCTAATATTTTAATCAAATTTTTGCAATTAAGGCAAGCCATTTAATTTTGGAAATGATGATGCCTATTGTATAAGTTTGCTGTATTAAATTCCTTAATACTTTCCAAATACCAAACACACAGCCTGGTACATAGTAATTAGTAAACAAAATGTTGATTACTGACATGGTGATGATGAAGACACTTGTAGGTAATAGGCTGGTGTTGGGTATAGCTAGGATAGTAATGCTCTAGTTTAGCATCAGAAAGAACAAAACCTAACTCAAAAAGGTACTTCATAATTTCACCACTTACACTTTAAAGCATACTTTCTTTAAAAATGACATGTAATTTAAAATTAAAAAAGGATATATTTATTTCTGTCAAGTCCTATTTAAAAACTCCCACAAACAGGAAGTTTTGTCTTTCTTGTATTTAGTACCAACTTAATATGCTATTAACAGTAGGTAATTAAGATGCCCACATGCATTAGATATCTGGATGGCAATTTACTTTTACTAATAGGCTTTAATAACTTAGACCCAATAACTGAACTGAACCAAAGAAAGGCAGAAACAATCTACCAAAGCTAAATAAGAGTATTTAAAATCAAACCAAACCAAAAGAAAGAGTCCATTTACAGGAGAAATGGCATTAAATGGAACACCAAAGCCATGAGATACTTAAATTTAAAAAAAAAAATACCTAGACAATATTTTGAAATTTAGACTTTTACACTTTTTACCCCTGGTGTGACTTGGAGGTGTCCCAAAGCAGGTAATACAAAGGTATGATGTAAAAGTAATGATACATTATATTGGTTTATTTCTTTCCTTAAAATTTTAGTATGAAGAGATAACTTTGGAAAGTGTATCTGAAATAATTAATAACAAGATAATTTATCACATGAAGAAAATGTGTACGTTGCTTCACAAATAAGATTAAGAGGGATTGAAAATCATGACTTCTCCCTCCCATCTCACCTGTCTCCAACCCAGGTCCTCATTCCTGATGATTTGTATTATTCATCAACTAGTTTAAGAGAGTTCTCATATATACCTAACACTCATCAGTCTTGTTTTCAAGAGCCAGATGCTCTGATATTTATAAAATTATTTAAGAAAATAATCAGCGATGGGATAATTTTAACTTAGCTATTGGGCTGTGGATGCCCATAGATGAGTTAATACTTTTTTAATTTTAATTTTTTAATTATTTTTAAAAAGCTTTAGATTGCATAAATTTTACATAAAAAAATATACGGGATTCCTATATACCCCAGCAAATTATGGCAATTTGGGCAAGTCATTTAATTTTGGAAATGACTCCAACTCTTTCCCACATTAACAACACGTTTAATTAGTGTGGTGCATTTATTACAATTGATGAACACATATTGAAGCATTGCTACTAACCATGGTCTATAGTTTACATTATAGTTTACATTTTGCACTGCACTATTTTATAGATTTTGACAAAATGTGTAATGGTCTGTAACCATCATTGCAATGTCATGCAGAAGAGTTCCAATATCCCAGTAATGCCCCATGTTACACCTCTTCTTCTCTCTCTCCCCCAGAACCTCTGGTGGCCACTGACTTTATATCAATGATACAAGTTCTTCCATTGCTAGAATAGTAATAAGTCTACTTTAGTCTATAGGTACATTTTCCCCTTATATTTTTTCTTCCCTTGGTCTTGTGAGGATTTGGGGATGTTGATGCCCACTCTGTTTCTGATTGAGAAGGAGATTAGATCCCATGGGGCAGATGGATGGAACTGTGTTGCTTGCACCTGTAGATTTTCTGTTTGGCTTAGGTATTGTCCATCATCATTCTTTTGTTAGTTGCTCTAGGTAAGTCCAATGAACTGGAGAGAAGGTATTGTAACTCTGCTGAGATTCATGGTTCAACCGAAATATGAGCAGACCAAAGAATGAAGTCTCTGGGACATACATTTAACAAGTATAATGCTAATTATAGATTCAAATAAAAAGGACAGAAGAGCAGGGAATTATAAATGAGTATAATTCTGTTACATTGGGGAGCATAAATTTCAGATTAAGGCCCACTGACTGGGTGTCAAATTCCTGTGATTGTCTTCCCTGCTTATAATGTCTAGATTTCTCTAGAGCTCTCAGGAGCCCCGCTGTTTAAGGCATTATTTACTGTGGCAGTCAATAAGATCCTGCTGAGAGGTGCATAACCATAACCTCTAGAATGACCTCCCAACTTACTTTGAAATCTCTTAGTATAAAAACTTATCACCAGGTCCCTCTGTCATAGGAAGTAACCCCTTTGCATCAATTATCACTAGGATTAATTAGGCTGAATTATTGTTAGGTATATACACTCTTATATTTTCATTTCTCCAAGTGTGTCCCACCCAAAGTCATAGTCTTTCTCAATTAGGATGATATTCTCATTAGGAGGTCTTTTTTAAAAAATAGAAAATGGATGAAAAATACTTTGCCACAGGCTTACAGATGAGACAAGGGACATACGGAGGTTAAATAACCTTCCAAAATTCACATAATAAGTGGCAGAGCTGGCGCACACATCAAAACAGTTCTTAACTTCTGCATTCAACGAATTTAACTATTTTTACTCTTAGTATTAGTGTGAAGTCAAGAAGATTTTATTAGGTGAAACTTAGCCTTATTTCAGTTTAGTGTGATATGTATTGAAATGATCCTGATGATACTGAATCCTCAAAACACTGCAAACATGTTGACCACAATTAGATCATAAACAAATTGAGAAAAGTATATTTTTGTGACAAGTGACAAGCATTGCATGAGGATGGATATGGACTGGCTTGGTGCCAGCCAGAGAGTCACTTCCTATAAAAATGTATTGCAGATGCTGCTTTGGCAAGTATCAGATAGAGGCACGTTGGCACCCAGTCACTCTGACCCTAGACTCTAGAGCCCATGCTATGTCTGGAGTTTTCCTGACACCTGGCTGCTGTATTGGGACCAGAGAGTGCCTCCTACCTTCTGCTTTGGAACCTTCACTGACACCACATTGGACCTGTCTCCTGACATGTCTTGTTAAAGGTTCTGGCTTGCAATCCACTGGCTCTTGGTGTGATGGACTTTAGAGACTCTGGTATCCTTCACCTTTTAATGTGTCATGTGCCCTTGACCTGGATATTGCACTTTGGTTGTATTGGCAGCTTGTGATTAAGCAAGCAAATTAATTACATTGAGCATTCAAACTATCATTATATTGATTCTGCTTTCAAGTGCTGAATTTGCTTTTGATTTGAGTCTGCATGCAGTTTGATATAACAACTGCACTTATGTGACATAGGGCTAGTCCCTTGAAGACAGTTGTTTAGCGTGGGACATTCAGATATGTGAAGGCTGATGCAGTCTGCCAGCAGCCCTTTTGGAAGATGGAGCTCTTGGTTTTCCATTGGTGCATCTCCTTTGTCAAAGCACAGGCAGATGCTATTACAGTCATGTGCTAGTCAGAGTAAGACTTACGCTCGAAAAGGTTGCCACTTGAAAACAGAGAGAAACAGGGACACTTATATTTGGCAAAGTTTAGTGAGAAGAGAAAATGGGATTCTAATCTGATGACTCAGATGATAGAAAACCCTAAAATTTTAGTAATATCTCCATTCCTCTAGTATTTGAACTGCCTCTACCTCTGCTATTATTATCAAAGCTTTATTTGGAAAACTAAAATCTATGATTAAATCTTTTATTTTAAAGACCATCTTCTTGAACATTTAGTCAGGGCTTATTATGTGTGAGACACCATGCCAATTATCTTATTTCATAAATCACAACTAGAGCCACTTGGAACCTCATCGAATGATTGAGTTATAGGTGAGGCAGGAAAAGTGCTCATTTCTACCTGTAAGCAATAGAAGTTGGCTGCAATGATCACCAAGTACCACCAGCTTGCTAGCAGCAAAACTCTCCTCAGGGCAGGCAGGTCTATGCTATCATTTCTCTTTCTCCTGATTTCTGCTTTATAAGGTGTTAGATCTCAATAAGTGAATTAAAAAGACTTTGGTGATCTCTCATCCTACCCTCTCATTTCATAAGGTGAAAACTTGAAACACAAATAAATTGACTTCTCTACTCAGACCGCTAATACTGGAAAAAAATTAAAACAAAAAAAATTAAGTATATGTTATTGAATATTTTAGGGAAATTAGCACAGTTTAACCACTAAACTCCAAAGGAGGGTAGATAAATCATAGAACCAGAGCACATTAAAATTTAATAGTTTCAAAAATCTCTAAGTCACTTACTCTAGACCTCACCACCATCTCAGGAGTAAAGGCAGAAGCAAAATCTCTTGATAGCATTCTGTCAGCTTCTCAACTGCCAGAGCTCCTCAAATCTTTCCTGATACTTATTTTGACACCAGGCTGCTGCTCTTTAAATCTTGTTGTGTAGAACATTTCAAGACCCTTTCCTCTTATTATTGAGGGCAAAATTTGTCACTGGAACTGAGTAAGAATTTAGGAATACAAAAAGCTGAGCAAGACAACAAGGTCTCTGTCTTCAAGGAAGTAATATTACTGTGGGCAACTCAGGCAATAAACATGTGAACAAATAAACAAGAAAATCGCAAATTGTTATTACCACAAAGGAAATAATCCAGCAGCGAGACAGAGAGTTTAATGGGGGGAGCCACTTTTGACATGGTGGTCAGGGAAAGCCTCCCTGTGGAGGTGATGTTTGAGCTGAGATGGAGAGAATGAGAATGAGCAGATACTCCAAGACTTGCGGGAGAAGCACTTTGGGCAGAGGGAGCAGAAGGACCACACTGCTCTGGTTGGAGAGAGAGCTCTCTAAGGAGGGACAATGCTCTATGAAGAGAGGAGGGAGAGTGCTCCAGGAAGAGAGGCAAAGGCAAAGGCCAGGACCCCAAAGGCCACGGCACCTTCCGGGAATAACCGATAGCTCAGTTAGGTAAGAGCATTAGATGTAGTGGGGAAAAGGATGAACGATGAGGCTCAAGGGTAGGCAAGGGCTGGACCAGGGGCACCCTCAATACTTGCTAAGGCATGAAACCTAGAGGCAATGTAGGTTATTGTTTATTTTGGAGGGGTTATTGATTGGCTGATTCAGACTTCAAAGGTGCCAGAGAAACTCATCTTTTGAAAAGAGCTCTCCATGAAGTCTTTTCAAAAGGAAAATAATCAAACTTAATTTACTCTTTTGTAAGTTCAAATTTTAAACAAAATGTAAATTGTGGTATTTTAACTGCTTTTCAATTTCCACTCTTAATTTTAAAAATTTTGAATTTTAAATCAGCATTTGGAATATTGCATTTATATTCTATAGCTCATCTGCATAACATCACATTTTCTTAACTATTGATGTTATTTATTAGGAGATAATTAGGAGCACTTAAAAGCAAAACAAACAAACAAAACACCTCTTGTCATCTGCTCTAAACTGCTATTGTTATTGCAACATATCCCTTCTGAATGGAGTGAATCTTAATGTAGCAGGGAGCCTTTTAATTTCAAAATTAAATTGCAAATGACTAGAAATTTTTCTATTTTAGAGTGATTAACCCATAAGGGGGAAACAGCTACTTTATGGAGTTTGTTTAGTTTAATTAGGAAATACAGAATGTCTAACTCATACTTAAATGTACGTTAAGAAGTCTATTAATGAACATTTATTGGAACTTTATGAGGTTTAAGTTGACTTATTGAGTGTTTTTTGGCAAGCCAGAAATGAAAACCTACTGTTACAATATAGGAGGAGGGAGAATCACATACCCATGAAAAGATAACTAATAATACAAGGTAGCATAGGATAAATTAAAATTGGGTGATACAGATCAGCAATGACATTGAAGATCAGATCAAGGGTCAGGCTTTTCAAAATAGTTGGCACAGTTGAGGTGCAGACTGAACTTTGAAAAAAGTTAGTTTGAGACAAATAAGAGAGGAGGGAAAAAACAATAGCAATGAGACAAATGGCAAATACCACATAGTTGCCCTGGTCTAACCCATTTACCCATAGCAACCCATGGGTAAATATTGGGTCAAATGAATAGTCCTTTTCTGACTCTGATTCTGTGGTTTTTTCTGACTTTGATTCTGTGGTTCTAGCACTCCACCAGAGAAATTGCTGGAATTTCAACCCCCTAAAAGTTTCATTCCCCATATCTCACCCTCTACTGTTTCTGGAAGTGCTAAGAGTGGCTCGTATACTTGTTAAATGCCCTTGCCCCTCTGTAATATCTATCACTTCCCACTCTCTTTGTGAATGAGGATGAAACATCTGCTCCCCATCTGGTGGCTTTCTCTTGAGGGAGACGTCACCACTGTCACGGAAACTGAGGGCTTCCACAAGAGACCCGGGGTCCTTCTCCTTACCAAAGGTCAGTCTCTGCTTCCCATTTTCCCCTCCACTTTACTGCTGCTAAAACCCATAATGTTTTAAATGAAAATGTGTTACCATATTCTTTCCATTCTGCACCATACCTAGTCACTGCTGAAATGGAGAGGATCCCTTTCTGCCAGGGTTGTGCTATCATATCAGTCCAGAAATAAGATTAATTTGTATTCCAATGATTTTCTTGCAAGGATTTTAGTAAAAACAACTCATTCCTTTTTTCCTTTCTTAGCAAAATTTTTCAACCCAGTACACACATATGGATTGATGAAATTTGGGCTGGATGACACATCAAAATCATAGAATTTAAACCCTTGGGGGCTCACTGTGTAGAATAATACAATGAAAACCTACTGAAAGAATATTATTTTCTGAAATGCAGCAGCAGTAGCCAGACAAATTTGCCCTAAATGAAAGCAAAGGCTCTTCCTCTTGATTTACTACTCTTTGAAGTGAGGACAGACTGGCATGGGTACTTTGTGACCAAAATGTAAGAAGGCAGGGCAGTGCAGAGACTGGATGCCAGGAGATTTGAGCTCTGTTCCCAATCCACCTCTGGGCCTGTGTGATCTTAGAGGTCGTATTACGGCTTTGCTGTTTACTTAACTGGTCTCTTGCTTGGAATTTTTTCCCTAAAGTTCTACAAGTTTATAAATATATTAAAAATTATGATATGCACATACATTTCAAAGCAACAGCTACATCTAAATACGCATATTACTTATGTGCAGGACCTTTGAAGTTTGTTGTCAAATTATCCCTGCTGGCTTGGCATATCAGATATTATTATCCAGTACATGTAATGCATTAAATTTAATCTGCAGAACTCTAAGAGTAAAAAAAAAAAAGGCATTTGAAATCCTCTGTAAATCAATTTACAACTGCCTATAAATCTCTTCCTTGTTTACACCTTCACCCTCTGGAAGGAAATATTATTTTAGTTAATGTCAGTGCCCTTCCTTTTAACAGGGTGGCCCCAGAAACTGGAAAGATTATGTGACTTCTGAAATATGGGAAGACCTTCATTCTCCACTGCATTATGATTGCTACTGCTATCCCCAATTTCCTATATCTGACGGGATTCTACTTCTGAACTATACATGAGCTATCGGCCCTTTTGCAGAGGCTGGGATCCTCTGTCCAGAGCCCAGTCTCACCCAGGTGCCTCAGGCTTCCATTCCCTCTGAGCCTGCCCTCTCCTCAGGGCATTACCACAGAGCAGTTCACCAGTGCCCATGAACGCCAGGACCAGTTGCCCTTTGTTTCCTGATTTCTAGGCATTCTCTCCCTTTTCACTCTCTATCCATTGTATATTTTGGCATTTACTGAACACAAGAAGGGCCATTATCTTCAGCAAATCTCTGATTTCTCTCCTGTGAAATTATTTGTGACAATGAATACATAAGCCTGGTTATCTACTTGAATTGGAGGTGTAGAAATTAAAGATGACCTGTACGCAAATTAACATCCCAATAGATTATCCTGCTTTATACCTGCTGGCTTAATGTTAAAGGTAAGTGATTCATTTAATAAATGTAAAACAAGGATAGAAATTAGCACTGACTTTTGGTAAACCAAATCAGGTTAATGTGTGCTGTTTTGTTGGCTTCTAAATTGGCTCCAAGTGAAGTATATGATTCCTCTAATTCATCTTGCCAAAATTAGAAAACGAAACAAAACCCACAAAGGATCAATGAAGACAATTCAATCAAGTTCCTTAGTTCAAAGTCATAAGTTTAAATGTCTGACCAATCATAGTAAACTAACTAGATTTATCTCTTCCATCCAAGCACGTTTCTTTCCAGTCAACTGAAGCTGCTTGCCTGCTTCCATGCTTGAGTTTTGGTGTGCTTTGCTCAGAAATAGTATCCTGCCATACTGGGAAATGCATCAAGATTGTAATAGGTGAAGTTTGCCTCATCTATTGATTTAATTTCCTTCTTGCTAAAGCAAATACCATGTAATAGTTTGACTTAAACAATAGGGGTTTATTGGCTCATGGTTTTGAGGCTTGGAGAAATCCTCATCAAGGCATCATCAAGGCAATGCATACATCAGAGTGGCATTAGCTGGCAATCCTTGGTCCTTGGCTTCTCTGTCACATGGCAATGCACATGGCAGCCTCTCTGGTCTCTCCCATCTCTTCTGGGTTCCTCAAACTTTCACCTTCTGGCTGCTCCCTCTGTGGCTTTTCTGTCTGACTTTCACTCTGACAGATTAAAGTCCAACATGATTCCCTTGGGCCACACCTTAACTGAAGTAACATTTTGAAGAGATCTTATTTACAATGGGTCCATACCCACAGGAGAGGAATAAGTTTAAGAGCATGGTTTTTTCTGGGAACATAGCTCCGAGCCACCAGAATTATTAGCCGCTTCTTTGGTGTCTATGCCTTGTGCCTATTCTCTTGCTTCTCTTTTCAACTTCCATAACCCTCTAAATTCTTACTTCCCTCATTCGTGATTATTCTGTATACATTTAACATTTGCTTTTAAGCCTGTCTGAAAGGTTTCTGCCTTTGTCTCATGCATATTTCTTAGCTCTGAACACTAACCCTGCTGTTAACGGAGTGTTCCCTTATTTCCTAACCAACAGTTCCACCTACACATATGACATAAAATGGACTTGAAAAGCGATACTAACAAAGCCACATTATCCCTGATACCCTGCATTAGTTCAGTTTCAGTGAAATGTTTGTATGCAGATGCTCAGCTCACAGTAAACATCAATAATAACACAAGAAGTACAGTTTTTGAAGTGAATGATTAGACAACTCAATAACTCAGCTTTGCCTTAAGAAATATTTTTCCATTTGTTTGTGGACTTGTCAACATGTGTCCAAAGTTCAAGGGAAAGAGCAGCCTTATTACTCACAGAAAAATAATTTGATGAATTTTTCTGATGATTACACATTTGTTGGGTCTGGAACGTTTCATGAAATATTGAAAAAGATATTCCTATTATTTTGTTAACATTATGTCACTTTAGTTACAAGGTGGCACTGGATATTCTCCTGCCATCTGCTTAGCAAGCTCCTGAGAAAATGGGAATCTCTTAAAGGAAGGCATTTCTATTAAGCAGCATTCTCTCATTAAGACACAGTTGCCCACCTTGGGAAGGAAGGCTTCCATATCCTTTAGCCACAAACCGCCAGAACCCTAATTAATAATAAATAAATGCCCTATAATAGTATAATGGAGATTGCATAAGATATTGAATCAGACATTTACCTAAGTAGTCTCTCTAAGACTCAGCTACTTATCTATTTATTATAAATATCTGTATGATAACAACTTGCTTCAAAGAGTTTGTTTGAGTATTTGATGAACTGATAGATATAAAAATATTATATAATATTGTTTTTGACATTAAGTGGGTATTACCATTTTTTAGTTTCCCTTATCCCCACGTCTTTCTTTGGTAATATATCTATAATATACCAACTAGGGTTTAAGGTATGAGGTAGAAGTCTTGTTTGGTTGATATCAATTCCTTATTTAGGGATCAGAAATGTAAAAATTTTAATGCAACACCTGAACAGAGATTGGGACAGGGAAACATTTAATAAAATATTTTGAATGAATATATCAAAGAATTCCATGTAACTTAGCCCACAAGTTTCTCAAATTTCTACAGTTTTGAAGAGTTTTGTTCATGTAAGCAATTCTATCATACAATAAACATGTAAGTTAAATAATTCTCAGTGTTTCAAATGAAAAATAAATTTAACAACTTCTGTTTTAAACACTACATAACAAAAAAGCTAACTAAAATATTACAAGCTTTTTAAATATTTTCATACTATAAAATTCAGTCTTTCCAGTTTATCATTTTAGGGGTTTTGACGCAATCAGAAATCTACCACCACGATCATCATACATAACAGTTCTATCATCCTAAAATTTTCCCTTGTGCTGCCTCTCTGTTGTAAACCCATTACCCCAATTCCAACCCCTGTAGCCACTGACCAATAATTTTGTCTTTAAAGGAATGTCATGTTAATGGAATAACAGAATGTATACTGCTAACTCTGCCACCTTTCATTAACAATTAAGATTCATTTATATTGTTCCATACAACAATAGTTTCTTTTTATTGCATTGGGTGGATTTACCACAGTTTGTTTATCAATTTATTGGTTGAAGAATATTTGAGTTTTTTTCAGTTTTTCTTGATTTTGAATAAAACTTTTATGTACATCCATGTTCAAGTTTTTGTGTGAATGTGAGTTTTCATTACTTTTGGGTAAATACTCTGCAAATGGAATTTCTGGATGATATGATAAGCATATTATTAACTACAAAATAAACTACTAAACAATTTTCCACAGTGGTTGTAATATTTTGAATTTTTACCAGTAACATACAATAGTTCAGTTGTTCTACATCTTTGTCAGCACTTGGTATTTTCAGTTTTCTTTTCTCATGGCATTCTAATAAATTTGTAGATATATATCTTTGTACCTTGGTTTGCATTTCCCTAATAAATAGCAAACTTTTTTTCTATTCATGTGATTTATTGCCATCTATCATTCCCCTTTGATGAAATATCTGTTCAAATCTTTTGCTTATTTTTTATTGTGCTGTTTGTTTACTTGTGTTTAAACACTGTTTATATATTATTGATAAAATCTCTGTCAGATGTGTAATTTGCAAATATATTCTCCCAGTTCATGGTTCATCTTTTCATTCTCTCTACAGTTTCTTTTGCAAAGAAAGGTTTTTAATGTTAATAAAGTCTAGATTATCTTTTTGTTTGTTTCTGTTATGGATCATGTTTTGGTGTAGCATCTAAAAACTCTTTGTAAGATGCAAGAACATAAAGAATTTTTCATATTTTTTCTTCCAATAGTTTCATAGTTTTACATTTTAACTTTTATGATCATGATCCATCTTGAGCTAAGTTTTGTATAAAATGTGAGGAAGAAAGTCAAGTTTGGACTTAAAACTGTTCTCCATGAATTACCTTTACACATTTCTCAAAACCAGTTACCTATATTTGTGTTGCTCTATATCTGGGGGGCCCATTCCATTCTAGATATCTATATATCTATCCTTTCCCCAGTGTCACATAGTTTTGATTACTGTAGCTTCATAATAATTCTTGAAATCAGACAGTGTGAGTCTTCAAGCTTTTTAACTGAGAAATTATTTTGGATATAGAAGGTCCTTTGCCTTTCTATGTAAATTCTAGAATCAACTTGTGGATGTCTACAACAAATCCTGCTAGGATTTTGATTGGAATTGCATTGACTTACATGATCAATTTTGGGAGAATTGACAACTCAACAATATAGAGTTTTACAGTTTATCAATATAGTGTATCTCTTAATTTCTTTATTCATTAATTTCTTTTATTCATGATTTACAACTTTTAGCAAATGTATCTTGCATATATTTTGGTAGATTTATTCCTAAGTATTTATTTTAGTGCAATTACAAATGAAACTTATTTTAAATTTTGAATTTAAATTGTTCATTGCTAGTATATAGAAATGCAGTTGTATGCTGAAATCGTATTTTGTGATTTTGCTAAAGTCACTTATTAGTTCTAGAAGCTATTTTTAGATTCTGTGGGATTTTCTATTAAGACAATCATATCATCTGCAAATAGAGTCAGGTTTTTTTTTCCCCATCCCTAGGAACCTGTTTCTTTTCCTTGCCTTATTGCACTCTATAGGACTTTAAGTGAAATGTTTAATAAGAGTGGTGAGAGAGGATAATTTGAACATTATTTTATATATCTATTTAAATGTGCACAGTTCCTTAGTGAATTACCCTGAATGCTTTTACAATGCTGAATCAGCCTTGAATTTCCAATACAAATCCCACCTTGTCATGATCTATTTCATGTACAAACATACAGCTGATTCTTTTTATCCATGGTAGTTATTGCTTATGCTCTCTAAAGTTATTACAACCACTGTATTAGTGAATACTAAACATTTGCTCCTATAGAAAATACAGGCATAGGCTCCTAACAAGCTGGTCACAACATTTCCAATAACCAATCAGTACATAACATTTTCTTATATGCATTTCTGCTTAACAACATCTTATTTGATATATATTGTTGATTCAGTAATATTGAACTCATGGCTAATTGTACTATAGTGCATGCCTGAATAAAGTTTATCTAGCATATGTATTTTCCTTGCAAAGTATATCATAACCTTCTTGCACTTAGGTACCTGTGGCAGTTTGGTATTGTTTATGAATTCCAAAAATAGATATTGGATTGTGTTTGTAAACTGATCTGTTCCTCTGGGCATATTAAATTGTATTAGACTCAGAGGTTTCACTTTTACTTTATTAAATCAAGATTAGGGCTTTTATTTGATCATGTCATTAGGATGACACGGTTTGAGTCCCTGCCTACAGCAGCCTACAGCTGTGGGCTATATAATGGATGCTCAATCAAAAACAGGGGAGAAAATACACTGAGAAGAACCCAGAGAGTTCAGTTTGGATGCTGGAGCCCCAGGGAGAAAACTGAGACATTTGCCTGATAATTTGCAGCTGAAGTGACCATAGCCCTGAACAGCTGAGAAAGCCTGGAAAGAAATGAGCCTTGGGAAGAGAGATGAGCCTTATGCTAGCCTACAGCTGAGATTAGAAGAAGCTGGGACCACAGAGCTTTAGGAGGAAGAGGAAGGCTGAACCCTCGCAGAGACCACAGCCATCTTGCCCCAACATGTAGCAGCAGACTTTGGTGAGAGAAGTAACTTACTCTTTATGGCCTTGTGACCATAAGCTTCAACCCAAAATAAATAACTTTTATAAAAGTGAACAGATTTCTGATATTTTGCATCAGCACCCCTTTGGCTAATTAATACAGCACTCTAGACAGTGCCTTCTCACTATTCTTAAGGGCCCTATTAAACAGCAAAATCAGTAAGAAAAACACAAAAATGTGAAACACATGGCACTAAATATACTGTGAAAAGAACAATTGTTTGCAGTATGAGAGTTGAAATGAGAAGGCAGAATATTGCCTTGTTTGACCTCAGCTGGGAACGTGCGTGCCTAGTGACTCATATATTTTGCTGCTCTTCACATGTCTATGAGTGACTGTAAAAAATCTGTGAGTATTGGTTTTGTGATCACAAATAAATTTTAGCAAGTAGACAAAAATCACAGATATGGAATCTATGAATAACGAAGATTGACTCTCTACCTATCTATTTTCATGTGTAGCTGGATTCTGTTTTTCAATATTTTCTTAAGGAATTTTGTATATATGTTCATGAAGGTTATTGGTCTGTATGTGTCTTTTTTGCTGGTTTTTGTATTGGAGTAAAGCTGGGGTCATAAAATGTGTCAGAAAGTGTTCCCTCTTCTACTTTCTAGAAGAGTTTATGTAGAATCATTATAGATGCTTCTTAAGATTTTCTTAGAAAAACCAAACATTTATTGACTTAACACAATATCTATTTATTATCTCACAGTTTCTGTGGAACAGGACTTCAAGCACAGCCTAACTGGATGCTCTGCTTAGGGTCTCTTAAGACAGAAATCTCAGTGTTGGCAGAGATGGGTTTCATTTTTGGAGATCAGAATCCTCTTTCAAGCTTACAACATTGCTGGCAAAATTTGGCTCTGTGTGCTTTCCTGCTGAGAGCCAGCTGGGGTCTACTCTTAGCTCCTAGAACTCCCACAGTCTCCTTCCATGTTGCACTCTCATAGGCTTACACACATCATGGCAGCTTACTTCTTCAAAGTTAGAAAATCTCTCACTCCAGTCTGCTAAGACTAAGTCTATTGTATAATAATATAAACTAATCTAAGGAATGGCTATCCCATCATATTTTCCATAGTCTACTGGTTAGAAGCAAATGACAGATTCTGCCCATGCTCAAGAGGAGAGGAATATATAAAGGTATGACTAATTGAGAGTCACCCTAGGGTGTTTCTACCACAGTTGGCTACGCCAAATTAGTTATGTTGTTTTCAGATGTTCTGTATCCTTACTGATTTTCTGTCTACTTGTTCTTGCAATCCTATCTGAGACCTTTCTAAATTTCACAGCGATGCTCTTTCTACTCAAACTTTCTCTCTTACTACTCTCCTTTAATAGAGTCAGACCAAAACTGTGAATTGAAAGCTTTTTTATCCTACTTCCCTTCCTTTCCTTTTACCCTTCACAGTTATTTTCTCAATAAAATTATTGAATTTCTAATTTGTCTCCTTGTCTGTTTTATGGACAACTTTAATTTATATAGCTCCTGAAAAAACATAATTATATGAAACTGGCAAATATATTTAAATACAAAATATTGAGTGGATTGATCCTAGTGAATGAACATGGATGCCAGTCCCAGGATGCAGAAGAGGTATACACATAACATGAAGTCTAATGTGGCCTAAAATTGGAAGACAATAATACTGTGTATAAACTTCAATGGCAATGTATTATTGAAGTAGTGAAAATTTTGATTTTAGACATGTTAGAAATTATCCTCATTATGAAGCTTAAGCCAACAGAATAAGGATTCACATGTTTATGTTGTATTGTCTGTCACAGGCAAGGGCCAGATAGGTGTCTAGGAAAATAGAATGGAATACATAGCATACAGTCTCATTTTCCTTAAAGAAGTGACAAACTGGTTTCACAAAGATGAAGAAAGTGATGATATCATCACAGATGAGCTACAGGATAGACCTAGGCTATTGGTAGGCAGGGTAGGTGAGATGCCTGCCTGATTAGAAAATAGGTTGCAAGTAGGGATTGTTGTTCTCCTATGGGAACTGTAGGTTTGACATGGCCACTCAAAGTCTAAGGAAGAATTTCACCTTCTGGTCACTCTTGATAGCTAATTACATGGTTTCCACATTCTCTGTTTATTCTGGGTCCCACTGGGTCTCAAGACTTGGGACTCCAAATCTTCAGTCTTAGGAAAGAAGCTCAGTATTAACATATACATATTTATTTATATATACAAAAAACTTTAAAAGATTGTATATTCAATAACAATGAAATCTCAAACACACCACAATCTAAGATATGCAAGATTTTATGGTGAAAATTATAAAACATTATTGGAATATTTCAGTGACATTATCAAGATGGCAGCATAAGGCATCCCCAAATGTTTCTCCTTAAAGACAGCTTAATAAAAGGATGAATCAAACTTCCTTGGAACTCTGGAAGATGATAGAGAATGGAAAAAGACTCCACCAATGCTGAGTCAATGAACTGAGAAACTACCATAAAATATCCCTAGGAAAGTGGCAGGAGTCTTCTGGTAAAAATCCTTCCTCCCCCATGCTCAGTTCCATGTGGTTTAAGATACACACAGTGGCATCCTGGTCACATTCTGCTGTTTACTGACCACAGATCCACCTACAGAAGTAACTTAAAATCCTACATATATTCAGGCACAGGACCTAGGGCCACATAGTCCCAAGGTAGGGCCCTAGTGGTTGGCATTTGTGAGCATATACAGCAGTCCTCCAGGAATCAGAGTTAGCTGTGCTGGAAGCTGGCAAGTTGGGTATACTCCCAGTTTCTAGTGGCAGCAACACCTAAATGAAAAACACGTGTGCTCTTGAACACTGACCCCGTTTTGTTCTGTGAATCAGGATCTCTAATGCAGAAGTTACCAGAGGTAGAAAAGCCATATGACAAGGTAGGGTGGGCCCAGGGCTTGAAACTGGATTGAAAAGTTGCCCCAGAATGTGGGAGAAGAGCACCAACAAATCATAGCCACTTGGGATGAAAATTTGTATAAAAACAAAAAGAACAGTCCAGGACTCCTGAAGGACCAATAGAGGAAAGGAAATCTTCCCCTGGAGAGGAAATATTTGCTTATCATAAGACAATCTTAACAGTTATTGCACATGCCAAGAGCAAGAGGCAAGTGTAGAAATACCTGAAAAAATTTGAACCATTAAACATGGGCTGCTCTAAATGTTCAGTATAAGCTGGACCAAACATTGAAGAAGACACTTAATACACAGCACACTGCACTAAAATCCTAGGCAAGAGGTAGAAACTGAATTCCAGAGTAAGCACATCAGAACAATCAAATGCCCATACATTAAGAGAAAATTACAAGGCAAAAAAGAAACAGGAAAAGATGGTCAGTCAAGGGAACAAATTAAAACTTCAAAGGCACCACAAACAGTGGAGCAAGTCATAATAGGTGATCAGTCAAATCTTTGAAATTGAATCAAGAACTAAAGGGGAATATTGGTGGAGATAAATTAAACCTGGATATAGCACCAAAAGATTTAAGGAAAATGATATGTAAACAAAAAGAAGAATTAGAGAATTTAAAAAGGAAATTAGTATATCTGTGGGGAGGAAAAACACAAGAATGGAAGTTAAAAATACACTACAGACATTCACCAGCAAAGTTTAATAGGCAGAAAAATTAGTGAACTGGAAGACAGGGCAATCAAAATCATATAGGTAGAAGAACATATAGGGAAAAGAATGAAAAAATGTTAGTGGATCCTAAGGGACCTATGGGACAACATGAAGCATACTAACATGTGCATTACAGGAGTCCCAGAAGGAGAGGAAGAGCTAAAAGGGATAGAAATAGTATTTGAAAAAGTAATGCCCCAAAACAACCTACATATTACAAAAGACATAAGTATACATGTCCAAGAAGCACAATGTACTCCAAACAGGATAAACTCTAATAGACCTACTCAAAGACATCTATGAATCAAAATGTCTAATGCCAAAGATAATGAGACAAACCTTAAAGTATCAAAAGAAAGTGACTCATCACATACAAGAGAATCTCAATAAGACTAAGTTTCAATTTCTCACCAGAAACCATGGAGATGAGAAAACAGTGCTATTATATATTTAAGGTACTGAAAGAGAAAAACAGTCCAAAATTTCTAATCTAGCAAATTGTACTTCCAAAATGAGGGAGAATTAAAAATATTCACAGATAAATGAAAACTGAAAGTTATTCAACAAGAGACCTGCCCTATAAAAAATGCTAAAAGGAATTCTTTAGACTGAAAGGAAAGGACAGGGCATAGTAGTGTGAAACAGTATTTGAAGATCTCCAGTAAAGATAATAGTATGGGTGAGTGCAAAATCAAGTAGTATGATTTACTTGGTATGTAACTCTAGTCTCTATTTCCTATAAGATTTAGAATTTGGTTGGATAAGAAATAATCATATTTCCATGCTACAGACATGCAAAATATGAAGAGTTAATATGCAGCAAAAACAACACAAAAGGGATTGCAAGTGTATAGAAGTAGAGACTATGTATGCTATTTAAGTTAAATTGATATATTTTCAAACTAGTAGGTTATAGAAAGGTTATTTAATATGAACCCCAGTGTAACCATAAAGAAACTATTTAAAATATATACAAAACTAGAAATGATAAAAGGATCAATCAGTTACAACATAAAAGCTCTACTATAAACAAAAAAAAGGCTTCAATAAAGGAAAATATGGATAAAAAGACATGATATATAAAGAACAAAATGACTGAAGTCCTGCCTTAAGATTAATTACATTAATGTAAATGGATTAACTTCCCCAATCTAAAGATGGATATTGGCAGAATGAATAAAAAGTACAATCCAACCATAAGCTGTTTACAAGAGACTCACCTTAGACATAAGCACAAGAATAAGTTGAAAGAGAAAGGATGGAAAAAATATTCTATGAAAAGAGTAACAAAAAGAGAACTGAGTTAGCTATATTACTACTGAACAAAAAGATTTCAAGTCAAAAATGTTAAAAGAGATAAAAAGAAGTATTAGAAATTAATAAAAGGGTCAATCCATCAGGTGGAAATAAAAATAATAAATATTTATGCACCTACCCACAGTATCTCAAAATACATGAGGCAAAAATTGATAAAACTGAATGAAGAAATAGAGACCTCTACAATAATAGTTGGACACTTCAATACCCAACATTTTTTCAATGGAGAGAATATCTATACAGAATATAAATGAGGAAATCAAGAACTTGAATAATACTATAAATGAACTAGACCTAACAGAAATATATAGAACAATGTACCATGTACCACAAAATAGTAGAATACATAATCTGCTCAAGTGATTCTTTCTTCAGGATATACCATAGGTTAGGTCATCAAAAAGTCTCAGTAAATTAAAAAAAAAATTGAAATAATACAAAGAGTCTTTATTGACCACAGTGAAGTGAAGTTAGAAATAAATAACATTATAAACTGGAAAATCAACAAATATATAGAAATTAAACATCACACTCAAACAATCAAGGGGTCAAGAAGATATCACAAGGGAAATCATAAAATATCTTGAGAGGAATTAAAACAAGAAATAATTTATCAAAATTTATGTGACACAGTAAAGTTAGTGCTCAAAGGGAGATGCATAGCCCTAAATGTTTACATTAAAAAAAAGAAAGAGATAAAGTCAAATATTGATCCTCAAACCTGGAGGAACTAGAAAAGGGAAGACTAAAACAAAAATGAGCAGAAGGAAAGAAATAAAAAAGATTAGAGTAGACAAAAATGAAATAGAGAATAAAAATAATAGAATCAATGAAACCAAAGTTGGTTCTTTGAAAAGATCAATAAAGACAACGAATCTTCAGCTTGACACCAAAAAGTATAAGAAAATACAAATAACTAAAATATGGAATGAAAGTGGGGACATTACAACCTATCCCATAGAAATAAAAAGGATTCTAAAAGGATATGATGAAAAATTATATTGCATCAAATTAGACAACCTAGATGAAATGGACAAATTCCTAGAAGCACACAAGGTATCTATCCTGATTCAGAAGAAACGGAAGATCTCCACAGACTAATAACAAGTGAAGAGTTTGTATTAGAAAACAAAAACCTCCCAAAAGAGAAAAGCCCAAAACCAGACAGCTTCACTGGTGAATTCTACTAAATATTCAAAGAAGAATTAGCACTCATACTGCTACAATCTTTCATAAAATTGTAGAGAAGGTAACATATCCCAACTTATTATCTGAAACTAGCATCACCATGATACAAAAGCCAAATAAAGATATCACAAGATTAGGAAATTACAGATCAATATCCTTCAGGAATATAAATGTAAAATCCTTAACAAAATACTAGCAAACCAAATCCAACAGCACATTAAAAAAAAAAAGTGCACCTGACTAAGAGGGATTTATTTCAGGTACGTAAGGGTGGTACAACAAAAGAAAATCAATTAATGTAATATATAACATTAATAGGATGGAGGGGAAAACACATGACCATCTCAATTGAAGGAGGAAAGGCATTTGTCAATATTCAGCACCACTTCCTGATAAAAACACTTAGAAAGCTAGCAATAGAAGTAAATATCCTTATCATGACAAAGCACATACATGAAAAACCCACAGGTCACATTATACCCAATGGTGAAATAGAGAAAAAGCCTTTCCTTTGAGATCAAGAGCAGTACTAAGATGCCCACTATCACCACTGTTCTTCAATATTGTGCTGGAGATTCTAGCCCAAGCAATTAAACAACAAAAAGAAATAAAATGCAAACAAATAGTTAAGGAAGAAGTATAACTCTCCCTAATTGCAGATGACATGACCCTATCCATAGAAAATCCTGAAAATATTCACAACAAAGACCTAATAAACAAATTCAGCAAGGTGATAGGCTACTAATCAACATGTAAAAATTAGTGGTGTTTCCATACTAGTGATGAACATTATGAAGAGAAAATCAAGAAACAATTACATTTACATTAACAGCTAAAATAATCAAATATCCATGAACAAATTTAACCAAGGATGTAGAGGATTTGTACCTAGAAAACAGTAAAACATTACTGAAAAATATTAAAGAAGACCTAAATAAATGGAAGGGGAGTCTGTGTTCAGGGATTAGAATAGTAAATATTGTTAAGATGTTATTTCCACCTAAAGTGATGTACAGATACAACGCAATTCCAATCAAAATTCCAATGTACTTCTTCATGGATATGTGAAAAACAATCTTCAAATTGAAATGGAATTAGAAGTGGCTGTGGATAATCAAAAACATACTGAAAAAGAAGAGCAGAGTTGGAAGACTCATATTTCCTGATTTAAAACTATTACAAAGCTATAGCAATCAAACCAGCAAGGTACAGGGACAAGGACAGACATATAGACCAATGGAATTGAATTGAGAGTTCAGAAATAAACCCTCACACATTTTGCCCAGTTATCTTTAACAAGGGTGTCAAGTCCACATAGTGAAGAAAGAATATTTCTCATGGGAGAACAGAATAACCATATGACAAAGAATGAAATTGTGCCCCTACCTTACATGATATACAAAAATTAACTAAAATTGTTTCAATATCTTAAATATAAGAAATGAAACTCAAAAAAATCCTACAGGAAAACAGGTAAAAACCATCAGGACCTTGTGTAGGCAGTGGTTTCATAGACTTTACACCAAAATCATGGACAAAAAAAGAAATAAAAAGGTCTTTATCAAAATTAAATGCCTTTATACTTTAAATGACTTTATCAGGAAAATAAGACAATGTACAGAATGGGAGAAAATATTTGGAAACCATGTATCTGACAGTATTTAATATCCAAATATATAAACACTCCTGCAACAAAAAGACAATCCAATTAAAAAATGGTAAAAGACTTGAATAGGCATTTCTCCAAAGAAAATATAAAAATGGCCAAAATCACAGGAAAAGTTGTGCAATGTAAATAACCATTAAGGAAATGGAAATCAAAATCACAATGAGATACCATTTTGTGCCCACCAGAATGGTTATTATTTGAAAAAACGGAAAGTTAGTATCAGGGAGAATGTAGAGATAAAAACACTAGTACACTGTTTGTGGGGATATAAAATAGTACAGTCACTGTGAAAAACAATTTGGCAATTCCTCAGAAAATATAGAATACCATAGGATCTGAAAATCCCTCTTCTAGGTATGTAACAAAAAGAATTAAAAGCAGAAACTCAAACAAGTATTTGCACACCAATGTTCATAGTAGCATGATTCACAATTGCCAAAAAGTATAAGCAACCCAAGTGTAAATGAAGAGATAACCAAAATGTGGTATGTATATACAATGGATTTTACTCAGCCATAAAAAGAAAGGAATTTCTGAAGCATTCTGCAACATGGATAATATGTAGTATGAAATAAGCCACAGACGCAAATGATAAATACTGTATGATTTGAAATAAGCAGAAAACGAAGCTTCTGCTTATATGAAATAAGCAGAAAATGAAAATTCATAAAGTCAGAAACTAGAATGCAGGTTACCTGGGGCCAAGATGGGGTTAGGGAATGGGGATTTAGTGTTTAATTGGTACAGATTTCCTGTTTGGGGTGAAGGAAAAGTTTGGGAATAGATGATGGTAAGGGGGCACAACTTTATGAACATAATTAATTCCACTGAACTGTATATTTGAAAATGGATATAAAGGGTAATTTTGTCATATATAAGTTACCACTTAGAAAACCATATTAAGGTGCAACACAAAAAGTGAATCCTAATATACACAGTGGACTAAAATTAGTACCATAATTATAATAATATTGTTTCATCAATTGTAACAAAATACCACACTAATGCAAAATGTTAATAACATGGAAAACAAGAGTGTGGAAGGGGATTATATGGGAACTCTGTATTTTCTGCATGATTTTTCTGTATACCTACAATTGCTCTAATAAAAAATAAAATAATCATTATTGGAAGATATTAAAGAAGACTTAAGTAAGTGGAAGAGATCTAAATGAAAAGACAGGTAAATAAATATTCATGTAAATATGTAAAAAGATATTTGATACAGTAAAATATAAATTATCTGAACATTTAGTTATATATTTAATTCTTTAAAAATCTCACCAGGGCTTTCATGTTTATTTGTTTGACTTTTTTACACAACTTGAGAAACTGATTCTATAATTTGCATTGAAATTATAATAAATGTCATGTGAATGTATTATTAAAAAAACAGATGAGCTAAAACTATTTTGAAGAAACACTCTTTTAAGTATTTGGACTTATGTTAAAAGCTTTATTAAGACAATCTATTATTGCTTCGGAGATAAACAAATTAACCAATAGAACAGAAAAGCTAGAAATGGAACTATTTAAACATTGATATGGCAAAAGTGACATTACATACCAGGAGAAAGGAATGAATTGTTCAAGACATGGTTCTGGAATAACTGGGTATCTATATGGAATAAAATGAAATTTTATCACTTTCTCATAATTTATTTAAATGTCGATTCCAAGACAATTAAAGACCTAACCCTCAAAAGCAAAATTTAAACAATTTTAAAGAGAATTAAGGACATAACTAATGATCTCAGAGTAGGAAAGTATTCCTAAAAAATGTGTTAAATAACATGCAAAAACACACACTGTAAAGAGAAAGACTAATGAATTAGAACATATTAAAAAATTCTGTGAGGGTAAAAGGAAACATATCACAATGTGAAAAAAGCAGGTCTTGGACTGGAAGAAGATACTTGCAATGCATAAAACTAACAAAAGATTAGTACAAGAATATATAGGTAACTTCTATAAATCAATGTTTAAAAAGGACAAACAGAACAATAAAAATATGTGGCAAAAATTACAAAGAAAAAATTCACAGATCAAGAAACCCAAATGCCCAGAAAATACATGAAAAGATTGTACAGCTAAGTGATTTCAAAGTGAGTTGGGAGTCATTCCAGAGGTTACTCTTATGCATGTCTCAGGAGGCTCTCACTAACTGCCACAGTAAAAAAAAAAAAAAAAACCCTCTAACAGATGTGCTCCCGAGGGCTTTAGAGACATCTGGACACTATGGTAAGGCATATAACCCTAGGAAATTAGTACCTGGTCAGTGGGCCTTACCTTGGAATATATGGTAAACTACCTCCCCAATTTAACAGAGTTAGACTCCTTTATAATTTGTAATTATTTTGATTATTTATACCTCTCATTGCAGAAATAAGATAGTTTAAGGTCTGCTGCAGTACCTTCTGAATTGTCACATAATATATGTGGTAAACATATATCACCTTCCTAAAATCTAAACATTTGAATTACAAGATTTCTAAAAAAATTATAGAACTGTTCAACTCCATTTGAAATGCAATTGTATAACATGTATTAAAGTTCAAGAAAAACAAAGCAATAATTCCATTCTTTGCAAAGAACTATTGTGCATGTGCTTTGGAATACATGAGAAAGGGTATTCATAAATGCATTGCTTATAATTGCAAATAATTGGGAACAACTCAGCTTTCTATCACCAGAAAAACATACAGGTAATATATCAGAATTCTATGCTGCATTGAAAATGTTTAAATTCCAGCCACATATAGTCACATGGATAGATATCATTAATAAATATAAGAGGGAAAAAAAGCAAGTGGCAAAGCAACATCTACAATTGCATACCATTTAAATATAGTTTAAAACCTTTAAATTAACACTATATACATTTTAAGAACTGAATAATGTAAAATAAAGGAATTCATAAAAATGATAATAAACACTTCAAGATCATGAGATCCTCTCCTAGGAAGGGATCAACACCTGATCAGGAAGGAATATATTGTGGGTTCAAATCTATTGATAATTTATTTCTCTAAGTGTTTTGGTAGGTACAAAGATATTCACTATAGTATTCTATTTTCCTGGTTGTCTAAATATTTTGTTAAAATTTACATATGTTTAAAAATTTAAAAATAAAGTCAGATAAAGAGAATAATTGTCAAAAAAATAACTTCTATGAATATAAAAAGAAATTTCCTAGTAATTTTTTAAGGAATATGGACTCATGATGAGATTAAATGAAAATATTTAGTACCGATAGTTTATGATCTACATTCTCAGAATGTTCATATTACTATAATGGGGAAAGTTGACTGCAGTAAAGGGTTATGTCAGTAGACTCTGGTTGTTCAAGCCCTGTGGTTTCCAAAGAACAGCTTCTCTTGAAAAGAACCAGCCTTTTATCCACTCCTGAGATTAACATTTTAGCCCCTGGATTCTTGCCTGTAGAGAATGTTTTTGTACTTTTGAGGCCTTGGGCCACATTGTATCAGTTTGACTTCTGGAGGCTGGAGACTTAGTAGCAAAGTCATGGGCAATGTGTGGCTATTTGGCTGACCCCCAATAAAAATCCTGAACACCAAGGCTTGGGTGTGCTTCCCTGGTTGGCAGTATTTCAAACATGCTGTCACACATTGTGAGTAGAAGAAATAAGTAAGAATTAATTAAGAAGTCCTTGTGTTTCTCCTCAGGGAGTGAATACTAGGAAGCCTGTAGCTGGTTTCTCTTTGGCTTCACCCCGTGTCTTTTCCCTTTTGTGATAATTATCTGTATTATTTGCTGTAATAAGCCATAACAATGTATATATCAGCTCCTGAATCCTGTTAGTCCTTTTAGTGTATCAGTGAGCCTGAGGTTGGTTTAGGGTGGCCTTGTTGATCACATGATTATCAGCTTTCTATGAGCTGGCCTAGCAATGCTTAAAATAGCAGAGTAATGCTGTGGTGGTTTGCATAAAATCTGAACAGACTCTAGCCAGAAACTAAGCAAGAATTATTGCTTACAGTTCCAAATCTATTATAATTTCTAACTCTAGATTCTGATTGGTGTAAATGCTTCCCTAATCTTGTCTAAAAAGGCATGGAGTTTTTGAATCTGAGTAAGTTTGTCTGGAATATATTCAGTACATGAAAAGAATTCATAATGAAGAATACAATTGCTGGTTGACAAGTTTTTAATATTCTTCATGCCCTTTTGCTTTCTCTTTTAAGCTGTAGGGAAGGTTTAAATGGAAATGAGTATATGTGGCTTGGGAGACTGGCATTTGTTTATATTTAGGAGGTCCACATCAGAATTTGCTTGAATAAGATTTTCAAGAATAAAAAAATAGTTTATGAACTTTTGCTGTATATTCTCAATTATAATCCTCCAATAGAAGTATATGCTTTTTTGGTTGAATGTCCTTTAATGTTGAGGAGTAGCTTATGAGAAATGTTATATTTGATGTATCATTTCTATTGAGAAATGTATATCCAAGTACTCTTACAATTTAAGTGTCCTGTATTAGTCAGCCAAATGAATGCTAATGCTAAGTATCAGAAATGTTTTGGCTTTTATAAAGTATATTTAATTGGGGTAAAAGCTTACAAGGTCCTAAAGAGTCCAACTCAAGTTTACTTCCTCACTCAAGTCAGTTGTCCATGTTGAAGCAAATGGCAGGCCTGGTCTCTCCTTCCTTGGCTGCTCAGCTTCTCTGCTCTCTTCAGCTGCAAAGTATCAGGCAAATGGCTCATCTTTCCCCAGGGCTGCAGGATCAAAGCCCTCTTCTGTGTCTGTGGAGCTCTCTTTCTTTTTTTGCATATCTGCTTCTGTCTCCTTGAGTATCAATTTATATAGCCCACCAAGGGGACAGGGACTCAACCCTGAGTCAAGCCCTGTTGACATGTTCAAATCAAAGCCCTAATTTTGATTTCATCAAGTAAACATAAAACCTTTAAATTTAATACAATCAAAGGATTCACACCCAGAGGAACAGACTGGTTCACAAACATAATCAATATCTTTTTTTGAATTCATAAATATTATCAAAAGGCTACATCCCCATATTTGAGTTTGCTGTTTTTATTTTCTTAAATTATCCTATTGGTATCAAGTAAAGGGTTCATGACCTCACAGTGGAGTCTAAAAATCAAATATCCCACAGGTACTTTGAAGTGTGGTAGGAAGATTGTGTTTTATACAACACAAATGGTACCAATATTGCCAACTAAAAAATAAAACATATATTAGAGCAACATATACATTATGTTTTAAATACTAATGTACTAATTCTTGTATCTAACTTGCAATCATTTTTTTGAAGTTAGTGGAATTGTTAATTTGGAACAAGACATTCTATGTTTCAAATTACATCAATAATTTGAGTACATATCAGTTACATATTTCAGTAATGCAGCAATGCTAACCTTATCTTCGTGTGAACAAGTTAGATTTACAGATTTACAAATTTAAACCACATTTAAAATGGCATTCATGCAGCTCCCAGGTAGAATACTGATTTAAGGCTGAGACCTAATGGTGATAAGTCACCTAATATTTTAAGAATACTTTTATGAATAGCCTTTCTCAATGTAGTATTACTGAAGTCAAAATACAGATTGATTAGTCATGGAACAGATTCGAGGCTTTATTTTTCTACCATTTAACCTAGTATCAGATATTTACTTTAACAAAACCTGTCAACCATTATAACATATTAATGTCATGGATTTTAATTTTACTAGCTTTGTAATTTTGTTTTTATAATTTTATACAGTCTACATGTGTCCATGCAGTAAATTAGGAACACATAGCTTTAAGACTGTATCAATGGAACTTTGTTTCTAATGTGCATGGAGTTAAGGACTTAATTATATTTAGACACAACAGCCAAGTTTATGTCTGCCACTGAATAGATGTTATTTATTATCTACCATGTGTGACACTGGACCAATGATTTAAAGTTAAATTCTGTGCCAAATGTACTTATAATTATTTCTTCTTCTGTTTCTCTGGACATTGACACAACACTGCTATTCCTTGTTTCCCAGTTAGTCATCAGTAGTGTTCTTGCAGTTACTTTCAAGGAGAAAGCAATGCTAGCATTAGCAAAAAAAAGAGTAATCATTTGTCACTTCAGATGATTTAACTGGTTTTCTCCAGCAGCAAGTCTGTTCAGCAAAAATATGTATCAATAATGCTAGATCATATTTGCATACCAATGTATAGTTTGAAAAGCACATAGACATTTTTCCAAGTCTGTGCACATGAACTCCATTCTAGGAAGCCTTCTTGCACACCCTAGGCTGGACTCATACTCCTCATAAATACCCTATCACACAGTATTCATCTCTAACTTGTAGCACTCACACATTGTTCAATGATCTTTGATGATTGTTTTGTCTGGTCCAAAATGTTGTAAGCTTCTTAAGGTTAGGTACCATACTGTATTAGTTTCTGAAGCTCAAGGGCTTAATGCAATACCTGGAATTTGTGTTAGATGTTCAATAAATATTTGATTATAAGTAAATCTACAAAACTCTGTGTCAATTTCATAATCTTACATTTCTTGGCGTGGTTCTAGTTATGCCAAACATTTTCAAATAATAACACAGATTTAAATATTATCCTTCATAATGGGACTGGCTACATATGCTAACAAAACTAAAAGTTTGTTACATTTTAGTTTTCCCTGGGAAGTGACATTAGCCAATATTCGTTATATCTTATACATTATTTTTATTTTTAAATATTTTTTAAATTCCCCTCCACACCCCCATGTGGCTCCCTCATCTGTCTGCTTGTTGTCTGCTCATCTTCTTTCAGGGGCACCAGGAACCTAGCCCAGGACCTCCAATATGGGAGGCAAGTGCCCAACAGCTTGAGCCATTTCCACTCCCTGCTGGTTGCATCATCTGTGGTTGTGTCATCTGCTTATTGTGGCATCTGCTCATTATGGCATCTGCTTGTTTCGGTGGTTGCAGCATCAGCTGGTTGTGGTGTCTGCTGATTGCATCACTGTTCCTTGCAGTGTCTGCTTCTTGAGTTATCTGCTCATTGTGGAGTCTGCTCATCTTCTTTAGGAGGCACTAGGAACTGAGTCTGGGACCTCCTATATAAGAGGCGGGTGCCCAATTACTTGAGCCACATTCACTTCTCCAGGTTATTTTTAAAGATATCATGCAAAGTTAATATTTTTTATTATGTAGGTCAATTCAATAAACATTTGTTGAACACCTACATTGCATAGCATATTATGCCCTAGAAGACTTAGAAGATTATATATAACATGTTCTTACAAACAACTTAACCTTTAACTGAGAAATGTAAGGTATGGCATGATAAGGGAAAAATAAAGGTTAAACTGAATATAATGGGGAAAATTGGAAACAAAAGAAAATCTAAATTGGGTGGTGGGTGAGAGTGGTTACAAGAATGGTTTTACTGAGGAGAGCCTTACAAAGATGTTTTATAGCATAAATACAAAATAATTCTTATAATAAACTATAAGATATTTTAAATTAATATAAAATTTACATTACATAAAATAAATATGACATTTTACATTAATATAGCACCTGAATATAAAATAAGATTAATCTGATCAATAGCTTTATATGAAGCATTATTTATTTTGTTTTTTTTTCCCCCAATTGTAGTAGTGTTCAGTTTGCACAATATTTGAATGTATTTCTGCATTTTGGAAGGCACATTTGACATGGAGACATAGAAGTATGTAGGGAGAAATTAGAAGGAAAACATGGGTCACAGGTCCCAAACAGTTCTGAAAACCTGCAGGACATACTCCATCAGATTTCAAAGTTTGAGAGTCATCTCAAAAATTATGGTTTCTTCTCCTAGGGACCTCATGGAGTGGTAGTCCCACCCTTTCTAAGGTTTTGCCCAGCTACCATCTTCTCCTCCACTCTCATCAAGCATCTGGGTGGCCACTGAATTCTAGTCCCCACCCTCATGGAACATTGGGGTGACAGCCACAGTCTTCCAATCTCTGGGGCACAGGCTCAACCTCAGCACAGTAGTGTGGAGGCCAAACTCTCCCCAATCTCCAGGAAATATTCCCCAACCTCTCTGAATGCTAAGGTGGCCACATTTCTCCTGAACAATGAAGGAGAAGACCAGCCTTCTCCAAGTGCAGAAGCATATGTATGCTTTTCACACACATGGGTAGAGTCCATCTCTTGACCCTAGAAGATGTCTTAAATGCAGACCTCAACTTCCATGGTTCCAATGGAAGACATTTTTTCCATCAGTCTCCTTTTTCTGTCCCTTTTAGTCCAGTCTAACAGTGGTTCCATTCATACAGGTCTTACCAAAGAAAAAAAAAAATGTTAGTTTAGCATGCAAAAAACAGAGGTCCAAGTTATCAAACTATAAGTCTTTCCACATATCCTTTCTGGATTACTGCATTTCCAATCCTGACTTGCAAGGAAATGGCAGCCTGTTTCCATGCACACTTAAATTCTCACATGGGGCATGATTCTCTGTGGACTTGTTTTCCAGAGGTTTGGAATTTCCCAAACCATCAATTTTTTGTTTCTTTGTTCCCAGGAGTTCAGTTCTCACTTCTCCCGTTCCTCTCACATTTTATTATAAGCAGCAAGGAGAAACCAGGCTGTTTGCATATTTAATTAGGAAATCTCCTCAGCTAAATTTCCAAGCTTGTCACTTTCAAATTCTGCCTTACATCTAACATCAGGAGCTAATTTTTGCCAAGTTCTCTGTCACTTTAAAGCAAAGATTGCCTTCCTTCCAGCTTGCAGTGACACGGTCATCATTTCTGTCTAGGTCCTCATTGGAAGTATCTTCAGCATCCATATTTTTACCAACTGTCTCTTCAAAGCAATCTATACCTTTTCTATAAAGTATCTCACAATTCTTCCAGAATCTACTCCTTGTCCATTTAAAAAGCTGCTTTAACATTTTTGGTATTTGCATAGGAGCATGCACCCCACTCTTCTGTTACCAATTTCTGTTTTAGTTGCTAAAAGCTGATGGGAGCAATATACCAGAAAAGGATTGACTTTAAGAATGGAAATATATTAGGTTAAAAGTTTACAGTTCTGAATCCATGAAAGTGTCCAAATCAAGGCTTCATTAGGCAATGCTTTTCTCCCTGAGGATGACTGCTGGTGGTCCTGGATTCCTTTCACATGGCAGGGCACAGTGGAAGCGTTTACTGGTCTCTGCCTTCTCCTCTAGGCTCACTTTCTCCAGACCTTCTGGATCCCAGGGTCTTCTTTCTTAGCTTCCGGGTTCTTTTCTATCTCTACAGCTTTTCTCTGTGTTTGTGGCTTTTTATTCCTCCATTTATAAAAGACTCCAGTAAAAGGATTAAGACCCACCTTGAATTACAGAATCTAATCAAAGGGCCTTAAATGAAGTAATTCAATCAAAAGGTCTGACCTATAATAGGTTTACATACACAGGAATGAATTAGCTCTAAGGACTTGATCTTCTGGGGTCCAGTCAGCTTCAAACTGTCACACTAAGTTTTAATTTTTTACCAACCTAAATGTATTTGACTTCTACCTCTTTTAGCACCTATTGCTATGGTCTTCAGCTTTTCATGTTAACAAATTAACATTTGTTAATGTGGAAATTATCAATAGATTTATACATTTTAAACTATCTTCATATTCAAGAAAAAAGTTCATTTGATCATGGTATATTTTTGTTCTAATATCATTGTGTGTCCTGTTTGCTAATATTTTATTTAAGATTTTTGCTTCTACTTTTGCAGGTGAGATTTGTTTGTTTCTTTTCGTTGTGATTTTAGTCAATGCTTTTTTGATAAAAATAATAGGGAAATTCCCTACCTTTGACTGTGTGCTCTGGAATTCATTTTTACATTTTTCTGATCTTCCCCTGTACTTCCCATAAGTTTGAACTTAAAAATAAGATATTCTAAAGCAGTACAATATGGGAGTGTAGTAGATTCAAATGATTGGCTTCCCTATTTCCAAATTCTATTTAGTGTCATTTCTTGAATTGTAGAAGCAAGAAAGCAAAAAAACACAAAATGAAATAGCCCAGATTCTCCTTAAAATAAAAGAAAAATAGTAAAGTTTTCATTAAAATTTAGAAAATGGATTTTAGAAAGATGATTTTCAAAAAAGGAAATAAACATATATTATTTTCACTGGGGTTTATATTTTTAAGAAAGTCCCATTAAATGAGCAGAAAAATGTAGGTCTGGGGTTTAAGTGGTATTTAAATGTAATCATCCTTCTGTTGTAGGTGTTGTAAACTCTACCTTTATTTGCTTTTGACTTTTTTTTCAGTGCATTTTCATTTACATGAAACTCAGATTGAATGTTCAAACTGAGAGATGTTTTAAAATTTAAATAGTGTTACTTGGCAAATAAAAATGTCAAAAGTGTACTTCTGTAAAGCTCTAAACAGGTCTGTCCTCAGGGGCTCACAGTTCTTTTCAAAACATCATTTCAGAAACATGAAGATGGAATGTGATGGAGAAAATAGTGTGGATTTTGCACACAGTCCTGAATAAGACTCCCGTTTCTGTCACTTAAGGACTTTGTAACATTAGTAAATTGCTTAATTTTTTTAGGCAGAATTTTCTTTCTATAATAAAAAAGCATGATATCTAACCACATGGTAACAGAACAGATAATATACATGAAAACGCCTTTCATGGTACCAGGCTCACATTTGCATTCAACAAATATTAGGACTTCTCATTCCCAAATGGGTTTTGCCAGCTGCAATTTTACTTATATAGACATATAGGTTGAATATATGGTTTTTTAAAAAAAAACAAAATAAGTACATGATAAATACTTTTATTGTATGAATGAAGCAACCAAATGAACACTTATTTAATAAAGGACACAATCCTTACCATGCCACTGCTTTGCCCCAACATGTTAATGAACTGACTCAACTACCTTGCTCAAAGCTACACTGTAAAGAGGAGAATGAATTTTCTAGGTAGCATTCTTAAAATGAGAAGTTAAAATCTTGGGATTTTGGAAGGAGTAAGAGCAGCCTAGGCAAGTAGCCGGAGCCTACTGCTGGCTCCCCGGACCTGTCCTCTCCATTTCTCAAGTTGGATCAGGAGTGTGGTGTGGAGCCTACCATTGCAAGTATGGTCCAGGGACCAGCAGCACCTGGGAGCTTGCTAAGAGATGCAACATCTTAGGGGCCTCCCTGGACCCACTGGATCAGAATCTGCATTTCAGAAGATCCCAGGTAAATCTATGGGTTTTTGTTTGTTTGCTTGTTTTGTTCTGACTTTTTTTTGCTCCATTACATAAATGGTATCAGTTATTTTTAAAAGGTTTTGTAAGTTTATAGAAAAATCATTCATAAAATACAGAATTTCCATATACTACCCTATTATTAAAACCTTTTGTTAGTGATGTATAATAGTTGCAATTGATGAAAGAACATTTTTATAATTAAAATATTAACTATATTCTATGATTTACTCTATGGTTCACTGTTTGAATTGTATAGTCCTGTGGATATTTAAAACATTTTTATTGGGAGCTAGTGTGGCTCAGCAGTTAAGCACTGGCTTCCTGCATACTAGGCCTTGGGTTCAATCTCTGGCCCTGGTACTCAAAAAAGTTTATTCTGTACATATATACGACCTAAAATTTCACCTTCTAACCATATTAAAATATAAATTTCAGTGTTGTCAATTACATTCACAATGCTATGTTATCATCACAATCATCTAGTACCAAAACTTTCTAATCATCCCAAATAGAAATTCTGTACAATTTAACTCCCATTCCTTTCCCACACCCCAGCCTTGGTAATCTATATTCTAGCTTTTGATGCTATGAATTAATCATTTCATAACAGTGCAATTACACAGTATTTTTCTTTTGTTATCTGTCTTGTTTTACTCATTGTGATATCTTCAATGCTCATCCATGTTGTTGCAAGTATCAGAATTTCATTCTTTTTTATGACAATAATATTTCATTGTGTATATATACCACATTTTGTTTACATATTCATTGCTTTTATCTTTTGGTAATTGTGAGTAATGTCAATTTAAACATTGATTTCAAATATCTGTTTGAGTCCCTCTTTTCAATCCATTTGGGTATATTCCTAGAAGTGGGATTGCCAGGTCATAAATATAGAATGGGAATTCTATATTTAACTTTCTGAGGAACCACCAAACTGTCTTCTACAGTGGCTGAACCATTTTACATTCCCACCAGCAGTGAATGAGTGTTCGTACTTCTCCACATTCTCTTCAACACTTGCAATTTTCTTTTCTTTTTTTTTTTAATTATAGCCATTCTAGTACCTTTTCCATTTTTTCAGAGTTGTAATTTTGATTGCTATTGTGATGAATATGAAAATCACTTTGGATAAAAATGAAATCTTAACAATTCCAGGAATACAAAATAGAGAAGAATGTTTATTCTGCTGCTGCTGGATGATGTGTTTTATATATGTATGTATGGATTAAAGTATCATTTTAAGTCTTCTCTTTCCTTATTGATATCCTGTCTAGATGTTCCATCCATTATTGAAAGTGATATATTAAAGTTTCCTATTGTTAATGTAAAACTTGCTCTTTCTTCAAATCTGTATATATTTGCTAAATACATTTTGAGGTTATGCTATTACGTGCATGTGTATCTATAATTGTTATGTCTTCTTGTTGAATTGGCCCCTTTATCAATATATAATGGCCTTATTTGTTCTTTGTATAACTTTTTAACTGAAGCATATTTTATCTAGTATTAGTATAGTTACTCTGGCTCTTATTGGTTGCCATTTGCATTCTATTATTATTTTTTCCCATCATTTCACTTTCAAGCTATTTATGTCTTTAAATTTAAGGTCAGTCTCTTTTAAGCAGCATATAGTTGGGTCATGTTCCTTTATACATTCTTCCAATCTCTGCTCTTTCCTGGAGAATTTAATCAATTTACATTTAAAGCCACTACCAAAAATGCAGGACTTTCTTCTGTAATTTTTCTATTTAGTTTTTGCAAGTCATATCTTATTAAAATCACAATTCTTCTTTAAAAAAGTCATATCTATATGATTTTTTTGAATTATACCATATTGAATTCCTTCTCATTTCTTCTTGGAAACATTTTTCATGTATTTTCTTTGTGGTTACCCATGATGTTATAGTTTCACATCATATAAATATGTGTGTGTGTGTGTGTATATATATATAACAATTTTTAAAAATTTTATACCAACTTTATTTCAATAGCCTATGCATACACTATTCCTACAGCCATCTGCACCCACCTTTATTAGTACTTGTTACAAATTGTATCATACTACATTTAATGTACAAAACTATAGATTTATCATTCTTTTTATACACTTGCATTTTAGCACCTGTAAGAAGTAGGAAGCTGAGTTACATGCCAAAAAATACAATACACTTAAAATTGCCCAAATGGTTACCTTTATTGGAGGTCTTTATTTTTTTATGTCATTTTGAACCACTGTCTAGTACCCTTTTCTTTCAGTCTGAAAAATTCCCTTTAACTTTGCTTGTCTGGCCTGTCTAGTGGTAATAAATTCCCTCACATTTCGTTAACTGAGAGTGTTTTAATCTTTCCCTCACTATTCAAGGAAATTCTCACCAGTTAGAAAAATCTTGTCTAGCACTTTAAGTATGTCAGCCCACTGTTTCCTTTCCTCCATAGTTTTCTAAGAGAAATCAGCACTTATCTAATTGGAGTTTTTTTGTGAATAAAATATTGTGTTTCTCTTTCAGTTTCCACTCTCTCCTTGTCCTTGGCAGTCAAAAATTTGATCAATATATGGCAGGTCATATTTTTCTTCAAGTTTATCCTATTAGGTATTCTCTGGGCTACTTAAATGAGCATCTTTTTCTGAGATTGGTATGTTTTCTATCATTTCTTTGAATAGTCCTTCTGTTCCTTTCTCTCCTTTCTTTTTTGAGACTCCAATAATTTCGCCTATTGGTATGCTGTATGTGTCCTACACCTCTCTTAGTCTATTTTTTTTTCTAATTCTTTTTTCCTTTTTGTCCTCAGCCTGACTTGTTTCAGTTTTCTTGTCTTTGCATTCCCTTATTCTTTATCCTGTCAGGACTAATCTGTAGTGAAATCCTCCTGCAAATATTTATTTTAGTTATTGTGGTCTTCAACTCTTGTAACTTGTTTGGTTCCCTTTAAAAATGATTTCTCTTTATTGAGATTCTCATATCCTTTGTTTTCCTGATACCTTTAAGTTCTTTCTCTATATTTTACCTCATCATCTTGAGCGTACTGAAGATCATTTTTTAAGTTTTGCCTAGTATATCCACTGCCTGTTCTACTTCATGGATGTTTTCTGGATTTTTTACCTTTCCCCTTAAAATACCCATCATTTCCTCTTCCTTTTATTTATCTTATACTATTTTGTTTAATACAGTATATTTTAATATTTTAAAATATTAACTATGGGAAAGGGATGTAGCTCAAGTGGTTGGGTACTTGACTCCCATGTATGAGGTCCCAGGTTTGATCCTTGGTACCTCCTAAAAATAAAAAACAGACAAATAAATGAAAAAACAACTCTCTTTGGGGAGCAGATGTAGCTCAGTGGTTGAGTGCCTGCTTCCCATGTAGAAGGTTCTGGGTTCAATCCCCAGTATTACCTTTAAAAAAAGTTAACTATGGGATTTAGTCCCTGAGATGTCTGTTTCTTGACTTTGTATCAGGCTGGTGATATGCCATATTTCCTTAAGTGCTGGTAGCTAAAAAGACCAAAAAAACCAATGCAAAAAAAGGAAAAAAAAGAAAAAGAAAAAAAGGAAACACCCCAAGCAAACAAGCACTTTTCACAGTGTTTGAAAATGGACTTTGTATTGGCTGGTGTTCTCCTTCAGTGGTCAGCCCTCCTATTAAGTAGGTCAGCCCAAGGCAAATGTGAATTGCCAGGTCCTTCCTGTCATTTCTAGGCCTTTATCTTGTCCTAGGGTTTTTGTTTACTTTATCCTTCGGATTTCTCCTTGTTACAAGAATTTGAATACTAACCTCTTCTCCATAAGTATATCTTCCCTCCTGGGTACTCCATCTCAAGATTGAAAGGAGGTAAACCGTTACCGTAGACTACCTGAATCATTTTTTTTACACTTCTTTCATTGTCTCAAGCTGCTTTTTCCTGGAGGGAAAACCCTGGAAAGGGTGTAAAAGGGAGAGAAGTTTCCCAGGTCAGTCTTTTCCAGCTGGAGGGAGGCCAGGAACCAGCAAAGGGAGCATCAGCTGGCTCCACACTTCTCTGGGGAGGGGGTAAGATGGAGGCCATCAAGGGTGCCAGGAGGTTCTACTGTATTTTCTTGACTCAGCACATGCTCAGTAAATACAGTTTTAACTATTTTCCCTAGTTTTGAAGAAGGGTCTTTAAGGCTCTTTTGCTGCTTTTGCCTAGGGCAGGTTGAAACAATGGACACCCTCAGAGCCTGGCACCAAAGCAATCTGAAGTAGCTAATCAAAAGCAGTGGAGGGAAGGCAGGAAGATGACAGGTGTTTAACTCTGCACTCACCATCTCTCTCACAAAAAATAGCTGAGTGGGGGCAAGATCCTGCCTGATTGAGCTGTTTTGGGAACCCACGGAGCAGGAGGCTTCAGGGCATCAATCTGGAGGGAGCTGTTCAAAGAAATAAATTGTTCAAGGTAAAACTGTGAGTTTCTCACTTCAGTGGCTTCAAATGGTACACTTAAACCCCACTCTTAAGGCAAAAAGCCGCTGTGAGCTTCAACTCCCACTGGCCACCCAGCAGGAGGGAGTGCTCTCCAAGAGTGGTAGAGAGGGGTTTCCTTTCTGTGGGTTTGATTGCCTGGACCCCCTTTGAGCTTTGGGGAGTTTACCAGCCAGTTTGAGGTGGCACCAGGAGGAGGGAGTGGTGAATCTGCTCAGGCAGCCTGATTTACCTAACTGCCTTGGAAGGCGAAACTTGGCTTGGAAGAGGGTGGAGCCAGGCAATTGACGAGTTCATGCTGTAAAATATCAAAATTTCATCTCCCCTAAGGGAAGCTGGCAGCAGATAGCACTTAATAAGCTTCCAAGAGTCTATTTAGGGCCCCTGGGAGGAGGGGGTGGTCTGGAAGAGGCTAGAGAGTAATTTTTCTGCAGTGAGGTCAGTCTCCAGGGGCTCATTTGAATTTCAGAAGGAAACTCAACCTGAACAGGAGAGGTGAGGGAGGATCCACTCACACTGGCTATTGAGTCCATCCTGCTATTCTGGTAGAGAAATCAATACAAATAGAAAAGGAATAGGGACAGATATTCTCCTAATCAGCAGGAATCTACCCAATAGCAAAGAGTCAAACCTGCCCGAGGGAAAGTGACTGGACAGATTTCTGAAGTGCTAACTAACACAGTGAGAAAGTTTGGTCAGTGAAGGAGTTCCTGCCTTGAATATATGAGGTCCTTAGTTTAATTCACAGTTCATCTTAGAGTAGTGATTTACCGGGATGCCAAACATCCAGCTGATACTTTAGGATAGGGAAATATATAGACATTATTTTTTGTATTAGCTTCTCTTGGGTCTCTTATTTTTCGTAAAGAAAAATTACTTTAAAAATTTTGACTTTGTTTACTCGGTAAAACCCACTTAAAAACCTGCAGTGGGAAGGCTTCAGGGTAATAAATTGATGAACACCAGCAGCCTGAGAAGCTCCTCAGGGGCCTAAGAGGGAAGGCTGTTTTTCCTTAGTTGTGTTTGACTGCTTACTTGTGTATTTGTTTGTGTCTTTTTGTTTTTCTTTCCTTTTCCTTCACCACCCCCCCCACACACATTTTTTTAAATTAGGTACTGCTAGTTTTTTTCTTGTTGGCTGTGTTTCCTCTTCTTTAGTTTCCCCTTTTCTGTGTATACTGATTTTACCTACCAACACTATCCTGTTTCCTTCCTTCATCTTTCTATCTTCTTACTTTTGTTGTTCTTACAGTCCATCTTTCTTTGTTTAGTCCACAATTTTTCTGATTTTTATTTCTATCTTGTCTTTTCTGTTTTCTTTATCTTATTAATTTTCCCTCATTTTTTATTATTATGTTTTAAAGATACATAGATCACACAAAATGTTACATTAAAAAATAGAAGAGGTTCCCATTTACCCCACTCCCCACACCCCCCACTACTCCCACATCAACTTCTTTCATTAGTGTGGTACATTAATTGAATTTGATGAGTACATTTTGGAGCATTGCTGCACAGCATTGATTATAGTTTATGTTGTAGTTTACACTTTCTCCCAGTCTATTCCATGGGTTATGGCAGGATATATAATGTCCTACATATGTCCCTGCAATATCATTGAGGACAACTCCAAGTCCTGAAAATGCCCTACTCCCTGCCTTCAGCAACTCCCGTGGACACTGTCCCCACATCAATAATATAATTTATTCCATTGCTAGAGTCACAACAATTTTATAGTAGAATACCAGTAAGTCCACTCTAATCCATATTTTATTCTTCCATCCTGAGGACCCTGGGATGGTGATGTCTACTCAACCTCTAAATCCAGAGGGGCTTAGATCCCACATAGCTGATGGGTGGAATTCACCTGCTTGCAGCTGTAGACTGTTGGTTCCCAGGTGTGGTGGTTGACCATCCTCACTTCCCTGTTAGCTGACCTGGGTAAGTCCAATGAACTGGAGAGTAGGTGTTGCAACTCTGCTGAAGCTCAGGGTCCAGCTAGCACATAGACAGTCTAGAGATTCAAGTCTCCTGAGCATACGCCAACCCCAGTGCCAACCACAGGTTCCATAAAAGTGACAGAAGAGGCATGCATAGAAAGGTCATATCTAAGTGGAACACCATCACACTCAGGAGCATAAATTCTAAAATAGGGTCCACTGGCAAGGCACTGAACTCCAGAGCCATCTGTCATGACTGTAGGACCTGGGTGTCTCTGTAGCCCTCAGGAGCACCCCTACCTGGGATCATGTCTACTTTGGCTGTCTCTGAGATCCAGCTGAGATGTGCAAAGGTGTGACACTTCTGATGAGCTCCTGACTCATTTTTAAGCCTCTTAGCTATATAAACTCATTTGTCTTTACCATTTCCCCCTTTAATTCAAGGTCTTTTTCTAGTTGCATCACCAGCTGGTGCTTGGTAGTAAGGCCTTGGTGCCAGGGAGGCTCATCCCTGAGAGTCATGTTCCACCCTGGGGGAAAGGTAATGCATTTACATGCTTAGTTTGGCTAAGAGAGTGGCCACATTTGAGCAACATGGAGGCTCTCAGGAGGTAATTCTTAGGCATCCTGCAGCTCTAGGCCTAGTTGAAATTTCAAGTGCAACAGACTCAAAAGCATAGTCATCAGTGTCAAGAACTCATCATTGGACCATCCTTCTTCACTGGTCTTTGCTCTTGTACTCGGGGAATTGTTACTGCCCTATTGGGGAGTGTTACAGAGTTTCCCAGAATGGAAACTCAGCACTCCTTCAATTGTCATGTGAAACTCTACCCCCTATGTCAATACCCAACAAACATATGAATATATTTATATACCCTATATGCATGTCCTTGAGAACTCTCTCCCACCCATGCATCCCCCATCAATGTTACCCCTCATCAGTGCTCCTCCCCTCCCATAGTTGAATCCATCAGTGATCCAAAACTTCCTCAAAAATGAAGTCTAATATCTTGCCAAATTCAATTAATAGGAAAAAAGAAATAGTAATGATAGATTTAAAGATTAGAAATAGAATACGTAACAATTTAGAAAATCTAAAATAAAGTAAAAAAGAAATTGGGGTATTAAAAAAATGAAAAATATCATAAAAATTTTTTTGATGTTTTGTCTTTCATCACTGTAATAGGTATTGCCCTGTATGTACAGTGGCAAGGCAATCGCTTCCATTTCTTCCTCAGTGTCTACATCCTCTTTTTTTTTTTTATTATTATGTCTTCAGAAAAGTTTTAGGTCACAGTAAAGTCACATATAGAATATAAGGAACTCCTTTACACCCAACATCAAACCCTTTCCCCTTCCCTAACAATGAATTTTTTACATGTGGATGTTCTATTTGCTGCAACTGATGTACAGATATTGAAACATAGCTACTAACCGTGGTTCTATTATGGCTTACATTATGGTTTACATTTTAGATTGTACAGTTTTATAAATTTTTGGTGATATTTAACATAGTCTATATCCATCGTTGCAGGATCATGCAGAATACTTCCATTGCCCCCCAGTTATCTTCTCTTCCAACTATTCTATTCCTCTCTCCTTCTCTCCTCAGGGCCCACAGTGACAACCAAGCTTCACTGCTCGAAGGACAAGATTCATAGATACTTGCAAAAATACTGAGGGCTTGACACACTAGTCTGTCCCCCCATATTAGGAACCACCCATACTCTGGAGAGACACCCTCCCCTCTATTTGAGAGATCAGGCCTCACGAGGATGGGGACATAACACCTTCATACTTATTGTATGCGTCTCCACCCACTGATAAAACACAGTAAGACATGAGGAGCACTCACACACTCCTAAAAGCCTACCCTAGGTGCACCCTATGCCAAATACCCCCCGTCAAACACCTTATACCACTAACCCTTCCTTATTATATTTTCTAAAGAGTTTTCTCAACATTATAGTTTGAATCACATACCCAACAATCCTCCAAGTTCACTTGCTCCCGCCCAGTCCTCCCCCCAATTCATTGGACCATCTGACCCATCCTACCATCCCTAGCCCCACTCAAACCTGCAAAGTCCAACTCAATAGTATCTCTAAGCCCCAGTCTTATCCCTTCACTGCACAACTACTTACCTCTACTTTATCATAGATTTTGCCCATGTGGGAATTGGCTCATGACTTTCTTCTCCCCCACTATTTTCTGTAAACCTATCTTCCAGTCTCTAGCTCTCTGAGACAGCTTGATTTCCTTAATTCATATCAGAGAGTTCATGTAGCATTTGTCCTTCAATGCCTAACTTGTTTCACTCAACATAAGATCCCCAAGATTCATCTGTGTTATCCCATATGTTAGTACTGTGTTCATTCTTAAAGCTGAGTAGTATCCCATTGTATGTATATACTGCATTTTATTTATCCTTTCATCTGTTGATGGGCATTTGGTTGATTCCAACTTTTAGTAGTAGTGAATAATGCTGCTATGCACATGGGTGTACATTTATTGGTTTGTGTCCTTGTTTTCAGTTCTGGTTATATAGCCAGCCATGGAATTGCTAGGTCTTATGGCAAATCTATAGCTAGTTTTTTGAGGAACTATCAAACTGAACTACACAATGTATGCATTCCTCCACAATCCCACCAGCAGTGGATGAGGGTTCCCATTCCTCCACATCCTTTCCAACACTTGTAGTCCTCTGTTGTTTTTTTAATAGCCACTAGTCTAATGGGTGTAATACAGTATCTCACTGTAGTTTTGATTTGCATTTCCCTAATATTAGTGATGTTGAGCATCTTTCATGTGCTTTTTAGCCATTAGTATTTCTTCTTTGGAGAAGTGTCTGTTCAAATCTCTTGCCTATTTTTCAAATGGGTTGTTTGTCTTTTTATTTTTGAAATATAGGACCTTTTTATATATGCTAAATATTAAGTTCCTATCAGATATCTGGTTACCAAATATTCTCTCCCATTGTGTAAGCTGTCTTTTCATTTCCTTGATAAATTCCTTTGAAGTGCAAAAGGCTTTAATTTTGTCTTCTTTTCTTTCACTGCTCATGATTTGGATGTGAAGTCCATGAAGCCATTTCCTATTATAAGGTCCTGTAGATGCTTCCCTACATCATCTTCCAAGTCTTTAAGGTCTTATTTCTTATATTTAGATCTTTGATCCATCTTGGGCTGATTTTTGTATAATATGTGAGATGGTAATCCCCTCTCATTCTTTTGCATCTGGATATCCAGTTCTCCAAGCACCATTTGTTGAGAAGGCCATTGTCTCCCATTTGACTGGGCTTGGTGGCCTTGTTGAATATCAGATGAGTATATATGTGAGGGTCTAAATCAGAACTCTCAATTTGGTTCCATAGGTTAGTATGTCTATCCTTGTGCCAATACCATGCCGTTTTGACCACTATAGCTTTGTAGTATGTTTTAAAGTCAGGTAGTGTGATTCCTGATTTCATTTTTCTTTTTCAATATGTCTTTGGCTATTTGGGGCCTCTTTCCCTTCCAAATATATTTCATTGTTAGTTTTTTCAGTTCATTAAAAAATGCTGTGTTGATTTTTATTGGGATTGCCTTATATCTCTAGATCAGTTTGGGTAGGATAGACATCTTAATGATATTTAGTCTTCCTAACCATGAACAGGAAATATGCTTCCATTTATTTATCTTCTTTGATTTCTTTTAACAGTGTTGTGTAGTTTTCTGTACATAAGTCTTTTACATCTTTCATTAAATTTACTCCTAGGTATTTGATTTTTTAATTTACTCTTGTAATTGGTATTTTTTTCTTGATTTCCACTCCTCGGATTGTTCATTATTGGTGTATAGAAATGCTACTGATTTTTGCACATTGATCTTATAACCTGCAACTTTACTGAAAAAAAAGAAAAAATAGATAAATATGATCTCAAAATTACACACTTTTGCACCTCAAAAGAGGTTATCAAGAAAGTAAAAAGTCAAACTACCCAATAGGAGAATATGTTTGGCAACCAGATATCTGATAGGGCCTGGTATCCAGCATATATAAAGACATCCTATATCTTGAAAATAAAAGACAAAAGACCATTTTAAAAATTTGGCAAGCAACTTGAAAAGACACTTCTCCAAGGAATAAATACAAATGACTAAGAAGCATATGAAAAGATGCTCAACATCACTAGTTATTAAGGAAATACAAATCAAAACTACAATGAGATACCATCTTATACCGATTAGACTGGAGGCTATTAAAAAAACAGATTCGGCAAGTGTTGAAGAGGATGTGGAGGAATAGTATCCCTCATCCACTGTGGTGGGACTGTAGAAGGATCCAGCCATTGTAGAGGACAGTTAAGTGGTTTCTCAAAAGGCTAACTATAGAATTGCCATATGATCCAGCAATTACACTTCTGAGTATATATCCAGAAGAATTTTAAGCAAGGACATGAACAGATATATGCACACCAATGTTCATAGCAACATTATTCACTTTTGCCAAAAATTGGAATCAGTCCAAATGCTCATCAGGAGATGAATGGATAAACAAAATGTGGTACATGCATGCAATGGAATACTACTCAGCTGTATGGAGAAAGACAGTGCTAAGAAATGGGATAGTGCTAAGAAATGGGATAACGTGGATCAATCTTGAGGAACTTATGTTGAGTGAAGCAAGTTAGGCATTGAAGAACAAATATTACATGAAATTTGAGCAGAATCATAGAGCTCTTTTTGGAAGACAGGTTTACAGGAAATAAAAAGAGAGAGAAGGTTGTGAGCCAATGCCCTTGTGAGTGAATTCTATGATAAGTTGGAAGTGTGTAGTTGGCAGTGAAAGGATATGAAAGGAGTTTAGTGATGATATTGGATTGGGCAATACAGGTTTGACAGGGGGTATATTGGGGAGTGTGGGTTTGATGGTCCATGGAACTGGGAGGAAGGCTGGAGGAAGGACTAGGTGAACACTGAGGATTGGTAGGTATGTGGTTGAAAGTACAATGTTGGGAACACTCTTATGGCAATATGACAAGGAAGGGTTACTGGTTTAGGGTGTTGGATGGGGGAGCAGTCAAGACAGGGTGCAACTGGAGCAGGCTTCCAGGGCATATGCGAGCAATCATTTTGTCATAATGCATTGTATCATTAGGTGGAGACCCACATAATGAGCAGAAAGAAGTTGGATTCCCATGCCAGGGAGGACCCATGAATTCTCAAAGGGGCGGGATTCTCTTGGGAGCATGGGCAGTTCCTAATAGGGGTGAACAAACCAGTGTGTCAAGACCTCAGTGTTGTTGCAAGTAACTGTGAATCTTGTCATCCAAGGAGTGAAGCCCAAGTTGTTGTCATAGGCCCTGAGAGGAAGGAGAGGGAGGAATAGAATAGATGTAACAGAGGGTTTTTAGTGGGTAATGGACGTGTTCTACATGCTCTTGCAATGACGGGCACAGGCCATGTTAAATATCATCAAAATTTAAAAAGGGTACAATCTAAAATATAAACCATAATGTAACCCACTGACCATAGTTACTAGCTATGTTTCACTATTTGTGTATATGGGAGTCCCCTGTATTTTGTAAGTGACTTTACTGTGACCTAAAACTTCTTTGGAGACAAAATGAAAAAAGTAAGACACTGGGGAATAAATGGAAGAAAAATTCACTGTATATAAAGGACAACAGATATTACACTGATAAAAGGTCAAAAAACTTTTAAAATATTTTTTAATACCTCAATTTTGTAATCATTTTATTTTAGTTTTCTTAAATTTTTATGTATTTTATTTCTTATATTTAAACATATTTCATTTTTCTATTAATTGTATTTGGCTATTTTATTGGCTTCATTTTTGAAGAAGCTTTGGACACAGAAGGGTTACAATTGGGGCAGGGGGGGAAATCATTGGTGTGGGGTGTCAGTGATGGGGGACACATGAGAGGAAGTTCACTTGGACATACGTATAAGATGTAGAAATGTGTTCAAATGTTCACAGGACATTGTCACAGTGGGTGGGGGATTCACACAATAACTGAAAGAATATTGAATTCCCATCCTGGAGAGCTCTGCCACATTCTCTAGTGGAACAGCAACAATCCCCCAAGAATAGGGCCAAATGACTAGCAAAGGAGGATGGTCCATTGATGGACCCTTGATATTGACAACTATGCTTATAAGCCTTTCCTTTTGAAATTGAAACTTAGCCTAGTGTTATGGGGTGCCTTAGCATTTCCTCCTGAGAGTCTCATTGTTGCTCAAATGTGGCCTCTCTCTAAGCCAAACCCAGCAGATAAATTCACTATCTTCACCGCAGCATGGGACATGACTCCCATGCTGGTGATGAGTCTACCTGGAATTGAGGAATTACTTCCAAGCACCTGCTAGGATTTGCAACTGGAAAAAGACCTCTACTGAAAGGGGGAAAAGGTAAAAACAAATGGCTAAGAGACCTCAAAGTGAGTTGAGAAGTCACCACAGAGGTATTGCTTATATACATCTCAGCAGGATCTCATAGTCTGCCAAAGTAGATACTACCCCAAGTAGTGGGGCTCCTAAGGGCTCTGGAAACACCCAGGTCCTATGGTCAGGGCAGATAACTCCAGAGTTTGGTGCCTTGCCAGTGGGCCCTACCTTGGTGTTTGTGCTCCTGTGATTGACAGAGTTGGACTCAGATATGGTTTCCCTACAAATGGCTAATCTGCCCCTTCTAATTGAACCTGTAGTTGTTGCTGGAGTTGGTAGGTGTATATCCAAGAGACTTAAATCGTAGCGTTGTCCATGTGCCAGTTGGGCCCTGAGCCTCAGCAGAGTTATAACACCCACTTTCTAGTTCATTGTACTCATCTGGGACAACTAACAAGGAATTGAGGATGGACAACCACCATACCAAAGAAATGGAGACCCTACAACTGCAAGCAAGATAGTCCCATCCATTGGCTATATGGGATCAAAGCCCCCTCTCAATTAGAGGTGGAGTCGACACCACCATCCCAGAATCCTCAGGATTGGGGAATGAGCTATGGACTAGAGTAGACTTACTGGTATTCTCTATAGACTTATTGTAATTCTAGTAATGGAAGAAATTACAGCATTGTTGTGGAGGCAGTGGCCACTGGAGGTCAAGGAGAGGTGAAAAGTAGGTATAATATGGGGACATTTTTAGGACTTGGGAATTGTTCTGAATGACATTGCAATGACAGATATAGACCATTATATAACTTCCCATAACCTACAGAATTGTTTGAGAGAGAGCGTAAACTACAATGTAAACTATAATACAAAATGTGTTTATCAATGTCCCAAAATGTGTTTATCAATTGCAATGAATGTACCACACTAATAAAGAATGTTGTTTATGTGGGATGTATGGGGAATGGGGCACATGGGAAACTATATTTTTTATGTAACCTTTATATAATCTAAGTATCTTTTAAAAATTAAAAAGATATATATTTAATTAAAACAAAACAACAACAACAAAAAAACAAATGCAGTGATCAGTTATCAGACCTCACATCCTAGAATCTAGGAGAACAAAGTCTTTGTATCCCAACCTATCACCAGCAATCTGCACCAGGATCCTAGGTTGAGCACATAACTGCTGCTTGCCACAAGGCTGGGGGATGGAAATAGTAAATAGTGCCTGGAGAGTGAAATTCACCAATATTTATAGCAATTTACTAGTCTTCCCTACCAATCTCCCTCCCACTTTTGCTGCACAGTGTTCTACTAGACCTTAGAGTTTCAAATGGTTGATTCGGATAGTTTCTGTTTGTTTAATAGTTGTTCTAAAGGAGGTACGATTCCAGGAGCTTCCTATTTCACCATCTTCTAATAACAGTTATTTACATCTTGAAGAAATATACTTGGCTTAGTTTGCCAGGTTGCTAAGATAAATATCACACAATGGATTGGCTTAAACAGCAAGCATTTATTTTCTCATGGTTTCAGAGGCTAAAAGTACAAAATCAAGACTTCAACAAGGCTGTGCTTTCTCCTTAGAATCTGTGCCATTCTGGTGCTAGCTTACTGCAATCCTTGGGATTTCTTGATTTGCATTTTCTGCCTCTCATCACATGGTAATCACTTTCTCCTTGTGTCTGTGCTTCTTGTTTCTGCTGGCTTCCTGCTTCTTCCTGTGTAGGCTTCTCTGAATCCTGGCTTCTGATTTCTTCTCTTTATAGGTCCTTCAGTAGTGTGGATTGAGACTTACCCTGTTCAGTTGATCACACCTTAATTAATTAAATTATTTTCAAAAGATCTTATTTACAAATAAATTTACACCTATAGGAACGCAGATTAAGATTAAGAAAATGTCTTTCATCCGGGTACGTAATTCAACCTACCACAATGTTTAGTAAGTCTTTCATAGAAAAAGACCTTTAAATGGGGAGAGGAGCGTTAGGGAATGTGCTGTGATAGAGTGGAAAAATCTGGTTATTTATGATCTGTGAGAGTTAGGAAGGCAATGGACTGGTAGGTTAACAAAGCAGACATAAGAAGAGGAATTTGAGAAAGATGAAGATTTATTTTGCCTATTTCATTTTTTCAGAGACAGTGCTGATAAAAGTCACTGATACCTGGAAATGAACCATTCATTTGATCGACAGTCAGTGAGCAGTAATTAGAATAGCCTCCAATGAAATAAAGCACTGGGGGTTTAATAGATCATCAGTGAAGCACACTGAGTAAGTATTGTTCAAATTGTTATGAGCCAAGTGAATGTGTAAGCATGCAACTTAGTATTGTTTTCTAAGAACTCCTTCTAATGACTTCTAGCAGTAGGCAAGTATTATTCTTGTCACTTTTAAGAAAAGTGAGAAATGTAGAGCTAATTTACTTGTTGAGAATGAGGAAGAAATTTGATAATGAAAGGAGAATGAAAATCTAGTTCCTTCTATTACAAGTCACCTGTGGCCCTTGAAAATAATCTTAACTCTAGAGCTCCAAAATGGAATTTTTCAAGTAGTTTTACTGAAAGACAGTATGACTTAAAATGATACCCAAGCCCACTTAAAACATATCTTGGTTCTTCTTGATTCTTTAACTCCTTAAATTTTAATAAAACTTCTTTAAAGCCATATTAAGTATAAAAATCATCTTTGGCTGCCCTTAAAATGGAGACGTGAAATTTTCCTACTGCTGAGGTAACAATTAATGATTTTTCATATAAAAGTATAACATTTTAAATTCGAAGGATTATTAGGGATTATTTATTCCATTCCTTTTATTTCATAGATAAGAAAACTGAGAGTCAGAGGCATTAGTTGAACAGGTGAAGGACATATAACTAGCATGTTACACAGCCAAGACCCACCCACACATCTTCTGACTTTCAGATCCTTATTCTTTCCATAATAACACTGCCACTTTCCAAACCATGCACCATTTTTAGGGCTGAGAAATATAATCATTAACAATATCCTTTGGACTCTTGGTAGAAGATTTGAAATCAAATGATGCAGAAAAGAAATCAGGATTTTATTGCCTGTTTTGCTAAAGTACACTTTTAAAAAATATATGCAGAGGGTTATAGGAGAATCAGGAGTTCCAGAATCTGAATTCTTTTTTTGGTATATGGGTGCCATGAACAGAATT